>NC_134404.1:222576825-222876825 GCF_038048845.1 Mixophyes fleayi
GCTCCACCACTATATTTAGTAGTTCAGTGTTGGGGAGGGCTATGCATGGTGTCTGCGGTAATACGTGTACCTTCTGAGCATAAGCATACAATAGTGTGTCCCATGGGTGCTGAGTGATAGACTGGTGTGTGCCTAAAACAGGGCTGCTGGGTCATTATGTCATACATTACTGGTAAATGGATATTCATTGATAAAGTATTTAAAGTATTTATAGACCCAATATAGCACAGATAAAAGAAGTATGACTATCCATATATCATCAAGTGTTGAGCTATTTCTACAATTAATATATAGTAAATGAAATAAGAAACACTCTTACTGCCACATGTATACTTGGACGTGCTGATATGCAGGGACTGAAACTCCTAACATGCAAATGAAACCTATATATTCATATATTAAACATCCAAAATCATACAAATGAATGTGAATCTGGGTCCTAATAAAAATGCAAAACACACTCCATTTATCTCACATAGTGATTAAAATTGCAGGTGAGACATCTCTGGAGACAAATATGAGGGAACCTGGTGCATTCACTTTTGACGCGTTTCATGATGTACAGGTCCCATCCTAGAAATGCACAATTTGTATGATTCTGAATTGTGCAGGTCTGCCTGCAGTGTGGATGTGTTCAAAACTATATTTAGTAATACTATTTGGCCAATTTCAAGTACAATCAAGTTCTGCTTAAATGCAGACATATTCGTCATCTGTAGATGATGGAGCTCATTGGCTGTGTCAGTGCCCTCTCACATGGGCGGATCTGTTTCAGTGACTACAGAAAAGACATACCAGTTAAAAGGTATTCAGGAAAGCAGCACTCTGAAACCTTCTGTAGTACCAGTCCCCATGTATTATACATTGTTTGTCTCTACTTGGGAGGTAATGCTGATTTTGTAACCTACCAGCTGTTTACACCCTGCCATAATGTGGTCCTATGACATTCACTTCTAATTAGTCAGACTGGGAGGACTGTCATGAAATTATAACTGCTGCTTCTACTTGATGTAATTTCTACTGAGGTTGCTCAAATTGTAAAACATGCAGGAGTGGAAATATCAATTACTTTGGGTGCAACCCAACAAAACAAAGACAATTAATTGTGACAAAGTTTAACCTTTGCATTGCAGAAATGAACTATTACACGTCATATATAGTCTTCTTCTTTTATCTCTTATACTTTGTTCCTCAATTAAAGGAATATAATCATCTTCATAATATACATTGACTGTTTTCCCTGCAGAGGGATGCATAAATATGTACAGATGATAAAAAATTTTTATCCTTGAACAGGCTCACCCATCCATTGTTCCACCAGCTGAACAATTCAGCTAAACATGCACATCATGAATCTACTCATACAAGTGTACCAACAGAAAACTTATCAAATCACATGTAATATATGCTAAATATGCAAAAACGTCAGGGTTCTAGATTACAATAAAATATGTATTTGAGAACATAAACAAAGGTTAACATAGGAGTGTGTATTTTTCTTACTGCTCTAATCTATGTTTCCAAATCTTACATAAGGGGCTGCACATTAATCTTCATAGTCATGTCCCCAAGTCACCATTTATGGCTCCAGACTAAGACATATCATTTCATGAAAATAAAATCAATAATTTAGGTTGTGATGTACAGCTATTATCCATGTCTACTGCAGAGATGGATAAACACACATGATTTATTGTAAGAATAAACATACTTACCAGCACTGAGACATGTTGTAAAATATTTTGATTGGATTTGACAAACAAAAACTGAAAGAAAATGCTGGTGGCTAGTCCATAAGTACAACCTTTTGAATTCCACTCTTTCCATCCAGTGTTGCGTTGTGTGTGTGTGTATATGTATATATATATATATATATATATATATATATGTGTGTAATAAACTTCCTGTAGTTTTAATAATATTGTAAATGCAAGGTGTTTGTCCTGTACAGATCGAAATTGGTCCAGCTGCCTTCATTTTTATATTTATGCAATGTTTACCCTCACAGGGATTTTTTTATCGAATACAATTCCAGTCTGTGCAGTACAGATGTCTCTTGTGTTATTATTAACTGTTTATTCTGATTATTGTGTCTAATCAGACACATTGGCCCTGCACAGTGTCACAAAGGAAGATATCCCACTTGTGTATAGTTGTGTTGTTTGTAATCTATGTATGTCCTTTAAAAGATATGCCTCTAGCAGTTCAGGTTTCTGTGTGCTTAGCCCTATTATGCAAGAACATCTCTTACCGCCCCACATGGGAGAGGAGGCACATCCCAGCCAGAGCTCAGTACTGCTAGTGGGAAGCACAGGAGCTGGAAGGCATTCCAGCAGGCTCCAGCTGAAGAGGCAGCATTACGCAGCTCTCCTTTGAATAGACAATGTCACTGTTGTCAGGGCAACTGTGAACAGCGGCGTATCATATTTTTTCCTCCTGTGCTGTGTGCTGAATATTTTAGTGTGCTGTAGCCGGCAGAAAGGGTTAGAGAAAGGTGCTGGTGCAGTAAGAATTCAACATATTTGATTTGGCTGGGATCCAACAAGAAAGACCATCTAGTGATCAGGTAGGGACCATTTTCACTGGCTCCCACTGTCTCCTATGACCTATGGGGGAGTCACTGGTAGACCCATAGAAGAGCTGGCTGCTCCAGTGATAGACTCTTCTTGGACAACTGCTGCAAGAGAGGAGAATACATGCTTATATTCCTGAAACCGAGGAAAAAAAGGACAGTGGCAAGCAAAATGCCAGGATCGAATACTGCTGCCCGACAGGAAAGGGTGAAGAAAACAGGTGCACGGCCTACACCTCCGCTTTTATTCACTATTAATGAAGAGGATGAGCAGCAGAAGAATGGCAACAGTAGGAAGGTAAAAGGTAGGCATTCTGTGTGTGTGTGTGTGTGTGTGTGTAGGATTGTCATTGACATTGTGCTTAATACAATGCAGAGTCATTGAACAGTACTGTCTTCCAATGCGGATGCAGGAAGCACAGTATCCAGCTGACAGATTCCATTGCTAAGGCTGTAATTTTGCTTTCCTCCAGATATTAGTGCTGAAAATATGTTGCTGATTAATATTCATGAATGTTTGCTTGGCCTTTACTTGGAGCTAACACCAGGCATTCAGCCATTCTTTTTTCTTTAGTATTTTGTCTATCACAGGCACAATATGGTTAACACATTTTCTGTTGCAGGTTGCATAGGCTGAGACTATAAACGTCAAGCGAGTTTGTCATGCTTAAGGTGTTAATCAGTTTTCCTAGTAACCTCAGAAATGAAAGTAAATGTACTTATTAGTTTTATAGTAATCTTTTAATACAGCAGTTTGATCTGTAAGGCCTTGTAAGGACCCACTATGCAGAATACTGAATGTCTTTAAGAAGTAACAGGGCCCTCCCTTATGCAGACATATGAGCTGGTGCGCACTGTGATAGGGTAGCGTTCCATAGTGATCTAGACTGGTAGTGGCATGCATGCCATGGGGGTGAGATCTGTGGGGGTGGAAAGAACCTTGTGTCATATAAGCAGAATGTGTCCATTTCATGTGCTCCACAACAGCTGAGGAGTGTCAAGGGTGTTAGAGACATCTTTTCATAAAGATAATCCATTATTAACCTATCCCATAGTCATTAACACTGCCAACTAATATACAGCACAGGGAGGAGTGTATAAATAGTTTTAAATAGGCATACATGTCTGCAAGCCTGTCTCGCACGATATCTGCTGGTGAGCTCATGAAAATAGTACCGAAGAATGTTTTTAAATAAATGAGTATGATAAGTGCTTAATTGGTGATCCATATGCATTAGTAGCAGGTAACATAATTAACTATCTGACAATGAATTACAAAAGCTTGGACCCTTTTACTATTAAATTATATAGGTCACTATTTTGTGCCTTGTGCTTGACCTTAATAGATATATATAAAATCCAGAAATAGAGCAGCCACTTTCCCAGGGTATATTCTAGAGCACTTTAATGACATTGTGTGATATTGTGTGACAAACAGAGAAGTGGTTGTGGATAGTTCATTGCCTAGTGGCCAGTGTGGTGTTTGCCTATTTTCTACATATGGCTAGTTGTAACTTGCTGTGGGTAACCAAATATTTGTTTAATAAATGTTAGGGCAAATAGCTAATTTACAAATAAGCAGTAATAGTTTGTGAGGATAAGATGGCATATTTAAATATGCATGTTTATACAGATATGTGTTGCTTGGTGTGAGCTGCCATATTCTGCACTGAAAAAAAGCAATTGGGTGCCCTTCTGCCTTATCGAATGATAAGCAATTGATGCTCCTGTTTTCTGAGATCCACAGGTGCTGATGTAAGAGAGTTGCCAGGTAAAATTAATTTTGACAATGCACTAAAAGCAGGATCTGTCTGGGAACAATATTATACTATTTTATTACTCATCTCTGTACACTGAGGGGATCATAATACAAAGTGTTAAGTACAATGAAAGTAAAGGTGCCACGTTATTTCAAATAGGCATTAGTTTCAGTGGCTCTAGTGCCTGGCTCTAGACCAAAGAATAGTCTGTGGTGGTCCCATCTGTGAGGTAAAGGAGATGGAGAGTGCATATGGTGTGTGCTAATGTGACCACACTTCCTGCTGATTGATTGATCTATTTTTTAAACTCATTACCACAACCTGAAGTGTCGTTGGATCTTCCATTACTATGATAAAGACAATTCCAGTGTTGAACATTTACCCTTAGTGCCAACTTTTCTGATTGTTGCTCTGTCGTAAGTATGAAAGTAGGTGAATACACTGATTACATAATGTTATTTTAAAGCTAGGAACATTTTCAGCTTGCAACTTCAACTGTCAGAAACATTAAGTTTAAGTTGCTTGGTTCTGTTCAAGTCATGGAAGACCAAGAAAACTTTCTGACAGAACTGCGTAAAGAAAGGTCAGGTTTACGAAACCAAACCAATGGGTTACTAACCTGCTGAAATGTTTACTTACGCAGGAGGAGTTCACAAGTCCACATTAGAAAGTTGTCCACATTCTCTTTTGAAGCTTCATTGCAAAATTTGTATTTAAATTATGCTTCACAGTGTCTGAAGCTTTTATAACCAAGTGTTTTGGACTCTACACATAATAATGTAACCGACCGTCACCTCAGAAGATACATTTGGATAAAAAGGTGAAGCAGGGAAGAGATACAACTCCTTGCTGTTGTGTACACAGTTGTATCTATAAAGCTGTGGGCTTTTGCAGCAACAAGTGACACAGGGAATATTGTGCTGGTGAACGGAAGAATGGGTTTAACTGAACATAGGCAATGCTGCCTGGGACAAATATTCAAAATGCCTCTCTAAAAGGAAAGGGGAAAACTGGAAAAATGCTGAATGTTGGCCGTGTCCTCTTCTTAGAAAAAAAAAAACATGCATGGGAGCAGGGCTGCCATGTTCAAAATGTGAATAATGAATGTAGAAATAATGAAGAAATGCAAACTGAAAAAAGGTTGGGTATTGTAGCAAGAGATAATACATCAAAATAATGAATTAGAGGAAAGAAAGATGGAAGCTTTTGGCCTTCACAGTCCTCTAATTTAAACATTATTGTAAATCTGGACAGTTGTGTAACATTCAGTGCATGCAAGTACAACCTGTGATACAAGCAGCCAGTTTAATCAGAACAGGTCCAGTGAGAACTCCGTAGAGCAGGATATCACAGTCCCACCTGCTAATCAGGAGTATCTGTCAGAATTCTTCCTTATTTTTGTTATTATTGCTGGGCAGATACTTTTCTGTAGTGGATGAGTGAAGTTAAATGGGGAAGAGACCTTGGTAGCATCCTGCTAGCAATATGTATTCTACTCACTACTGAATAACTCCCAGGCTTATGGCTTTAGAGGTAAGATAAGGTAGAAGTACAAGCAGTCCTATTTTTGGGGCTGCATGTTATTCCCGGAAGGTGGTGTGGTATGAAATTCGGTTCACTCTATAATTCATTCTTTATTTGGCTGGCTACAGCTATATGTAGAGAAAAAGGCTAAAACTTGTCCTCCAGAGAATTATAGTTTTTCTTTTTTTTAACAGGGTCATCTACAAACTCATTTTTACCCACACACTATCTATGGTCAAGATGTGCTCTCTGCAATTGTCACATAATAATGGGTGGTGAAGTTAGCTGAATTGGTAAAATGTTGCATTTTGGCTGTATTGGATGTTAGTGTGTTATATAATTGTTATTACAAATTGCAAAATTCTGTCCGAATGTGTAAACTTTTTTACTTATGCAATTGTAAATGAGACTAAAGGGGATCACAGAAGGCACTTGTGATTACTGTATTCCAAGTTTGGGATAAGGAATATTCTGCACAACACCATAACGTTTCTTGCAAATTTACATGCAGTAGTGATCAATGATACACATTGGGGGGAAATAAATCCCACCTGAATTTGCGCAGCGTTTAAACTATTACCGATATTGCGGTAGTTTTAACCTGGCGTTTTGCAAAAAGCCGACGTTGAAACTACCGTGATAACGGTAATAAAGCGCATTATTACCGTAATAGTAATAATGCGCACACCGCGTTACTTTTACCCGTAATGCGGCCAATTGAATTTCCCACATTCTCACGAACGCACACTCAGCATCCCTAACTTTGGGTTTTTACTGTATGTGGTTACTCACTATCCCAGCACTAAATCTTTCACTCACCTATCACACAGGTAATAGATTTACTGAATCGCCCCCAAACAGCGATCTCAAACCCATACACACCTATGTTCTATCACCACCTATTGAATGAGGGCAATAGGACCCCAATATAGTGTCACACACTGGCGCACCACGCTCATTGTTACACACAGGTTAGCCAGGCACACGCCATCAACCAAAGGGTTAACACCGCAAGACTTTGTTACACCCATGTACACTCTGGCACACACTAGGCTGGTTAGTCAAATGCATTATCAACCACGCACCAGCATTCAAAGGGTTAACATGATCAAGCAACATTCTTCATAAAAGGCTAATGGATTCGTTAGAGTATCAAGGACAAAACTTATTACATTTTAGATTTAATATACAAAGGTACAGGGCACTTGGCTATAAAAACAAACAGATAACAATTGACATACAAATCATTAATGGATAAGTTATAAAAAAAAAAAAATGGGAGGAAATTACAGAGAATAAATGTATGTATGATAATCTGTATGCCAGGGGCAGGCTGTGTGAGATGGACAATCCTTCAATAAGATTAAGACACCTAGGGGCGTATTCAATTGTTAGCGTTAACGCTAACAAGCGAGTGCTCAAAAAATCTTACCGTTAATACGGTTATTACTTGCGGAATTTCAGCTCGCAGCCCCCTGAGCGGCGAGCTGAAATTCTGCAAGTAAACTACCGTATTAACGCTTTTCGCGCGCAATAGTAATATTGTCCCAGGGCAGTGTTGGCTAACCTGTGACACTCCAGGTGTTGTGGAACTACAAGTCCCAGCATGCTTTGCCAATATGTAGCAGCTTATTGCTGGAAGGGTATGCTGGGACTTGTAGTTTCACAACACCTGGAGTGTCACAGGTTAGCCAACAGTGTCCCAGGGTGTAAACTATGGTTTGCTCAAAAATATTCCAAAAGCTTTGTTGTGGAGGCAGCTAGAAAATTAACTATTATAATGCTGGTAAAATATCATGTTATAGACACTTTTACTTTAATATTTAGATTTGTGAACTTTGCGAATATCTTTTTAAAATGTACCTATTAGTGCAGATATCTATGCTGGAGTGTTTCCAGAGTGGATAGTTCATGCTAAATCAGTTGTCTAACTATAACTACAACTATTACTATACTCTAATACAGTATGAGCAACACTAGTTGGAACTGCTAATTTTATATTCTATATTTCTCACATGTTTTGCTTTGAGTGAATTCCAATAACATGTAGTTTTTATAGTCAGGGAAGAGCCGGGTCATTCAGTTGCTATAAAATGGGACTACATATTCCCTGCTGCCGGGATCATTCAGCTAATTTGGTCTATTTCAGTACTGTAGGTACAAATAGGGGTAATTCTCATAAAATGGTTCTGGTAACAAATTCTGAGCAATTTAGGAGTGTACCGTCTTAAAAGAGAAATTCATGTTTTTAAGGAACATTAGCTATTTTGCATCATTGGCACATTGCTATTGTATGTATTTACTTATGTGTGTGTGTGAGAGAGAATCCATAACATGGCAATCAACATTGTAACACTCGTCTGTCCCACTTTCACTGTATGAGGTCATATATAGCTTTTTGTTAACATTTAACCATCATTGCACTTTGTTATTGTAACTTGCATGTATTAAAAGTTAATGGCTTTGTGTCTTTATTGGGCTGAACTCTTAATGATGTATGCATTGAGTTAAGTGTATATTGTTTTTGTATTTTTGTTAATTTTTTTTAAAAAAATGCTTCCAGGTCTTATTGATGCTTCATCAAAATTGATTGTTTGCTAATGTCTAGTCGGCATTGTGTTCTGTACCCCTTCTTAATAGCTCTGTGCAGAACAACTTACATCAATGTAGACAAAAAATAATTCAAACTATATTAGTTGTTTTGTATTTTTTGCATGCTGGATGCATGATGTAAATGTGTTTTGATTTTTTTTTACACAAAACTGCCACATGTAATAAAAACAATTGATAGGATACTGGACTTTGATCGGACAGTTACGTTTTTCCTCAGTATACCTCAGGAGATTTTTACATTTCCCACAATTTCCATTTTTGGAAGTGTCTCCTGAGACTGTAGGTGTACACCTTGAAGCTAGCTGGGCTGACCATCCAGACACACTAGTAAAAAGCCAAGGTGTCTTGAGGCGTCCTTCTTAAGTAGCCTCCAGTGTCCACTCAGCATGTTCCATGTGTAAAAAATGCTTTCCTCTGTTCCGTATGAGAAGCTGTAGAAGGATTTCAGATTGACTAGTAAGAGAGGAGAGATATGGATGGGAGAGTTATTGGAGATGAAGGTAATGAGCGATAAATGATCCTGCCACACAGTTATGCTATTAATTTATTCCCCATGTGAAGTGCAGAAAACCTTTTGACTCCTGTACATATGAGGCACACCAGCAACTTTCTAGGAATGTGGTCCTTAAGTGGAGAACTGTATTTTATATCACACTCTTCCACTCTTTAGTTGATATTTTGCGGTCAATAGCTCTGCAGTTTTTTTATGTTTTGTCTTGCTCTATGAGTTATTCACAGATGATATATTTTGACTTGTATGCACTTCTGGTCGATTTTAACCCTGTCTTGACATTGTTTTCCAACTTGTTACATGCCGATATCACTTTAGACAGTGTACCTTGTGAAATACTATATAACCAGGGCTCTGGCACAGCCCAGGGATTCTTAAGATTTAATTTAGGTTTGTTATTTAGGTCAATGTATCTGTCTTATGACTGGCACTTTTCTCATGACTTCCATATTTGAATAAAATATTAAAATATTAAAATTTTGGTCTTCACTTGGAAAAAAATGGGTTAGTTTCGATTTTGCATAACATGTGACACCCAGGCAACACACCTATAGAAAGTATGAAATATGTTTACATATTTATAATATTTGCAAAACATATTTTTGTGCCTGTAGCAGACAACTTGCCAGTCTGCTACGAAGGGTGAGCAGGTGCTAAACATTTTAAATTCAGTGAATAGGAACAATTGTAAGCCTCTGGGAGTCTTTAGAGGCAGATCTTTACATTTACACATAAATCTTTGTCGGACACTTCTTTTGTACCTTTCACTTGCAGACTGACTTTCTGCATAGGTGATAAGAGTTTTGTTATGAAAAGTAAAACTTGAATCCACTGATTTATTTCCTCAGGAATGTAGTCGCTGCTAGTAACAAGCAATTCAGGCTTTTGGTTATTTTTGGAAAGCAGAAGTGGTCATTCACCATAGATATCATAGATGCATGGTCTATGTCTAATATATCTGATTTTCTTTCATATCAGTTGTGGCAGCTCCACCAATTCAGTGCCACGTATTCTACACCATTCTGCTACTTTTTAGGGTGTGGATAAACTGATATAATGTGAGATATATACCTGCTTTTAAAAATACTTATGGTCAACACTATAAACAAAATTGGAGAGATCTGGAGAATGTTTCTCCTATGTAGTCTGGTAAAGAAGCTTTAGTAGTAGAAACAGGTTATTTTAATCATGTACAAATATAGGGGGGACTACTGATTTGTACTAGATCTAATTTTAAATTTAACCTGGTCCTTCATCTGGTCCTCTAATCATTCATTTTTGTCACACTGTTTAATAGCTCCTCAGCCAGCGATCGAATTGGACATTTAGAAGTGTCCGTATGAAAAAATATAATGGGAATGTTGGTGAGTTGAAGTTGATAGTGTTCCATTGAAGGCAGTAGGAGAGGTGGCAGTATGACATATCACCATATACACCCCACTTTGACCACAGCACTCAACTATAGTGTAAGCCAGCTCAATACAAGATCTCTTACAAGAAGCCAAAATGTTTCACTGAAGGGGTGTGGCATTAATATCTAGCTAGATAAAAATTAAAGCATGACAAAAAACGTAACCACAAAGTGTGTTCCTCTTGTCATGTTCACAGGGGTGTATTTGCTCGGATTATTGACTGTTCTGCTCTGCTACGTTATCAGCAGATTGCTGTTGGAATGTGAACAGACTAAAATGCTACAAGCATGAGAATCATTAGATGATAATATTATTTGGCTACTGGAGGCAGGGGTGCCATTCCTTACTTTGTTTCCTTGGTCACCTCTGGATCTGTAAAATAAATTGTAGATGCTCACATTACCATGCCTCCCATCTGTCCTGCCCGGGGACATGCTTGTCCTGTGGGTGAGAATATTGGAGGTTTTACAGTCCTTGGCAGCCCTCTGGGAGGTGGCCACATTGTGAATGGCCACGCCCACATTATGAATGCCCACTCTTATCCCGATGCAGTGGACTTGCATGTTGGGATGTATGCATTACACATGTCTATCTTACCCTTGGGATCATCAGGGATTATACACGTGGGAATTAAATATTCTGTTACATATAATAATGTTTGCCATAGAAAAAGTTTTATGTACATGTTCTTGTCTCCTATTAGATGAATTATTTCACAGCAATTTTTTGTATATATATATATATATATATATATACACACACACACACACACACACACACACACACACACACACACACACACACACACACACACACACACACACTACAATAATGCTACATTTTGAGTAAACTTATAAACCCATTTTCCATAATGTTGCTCTGTCTATCTCTTTGTGTTGACATAAGAAAGAGCACTTGGCCCTTTTGAGATGAATGGCTTCCAGTTGGACCATATAAGGTTTCAGAGCCAGTCAACACACCAGCTCATACTGTATTCATGTTCTAAACAAATAATAACTGATCATGTTTCATGCTAATGGGTACTTGATGGATTTTAAGTAGTTTGATATAAAACCCCATAATACTATTAGGTGCTATTAGGGTAAAGTATAGGAGCAATAATAAACAAGTCATACAAGCAGTAGTCTTAAGCAAAAAAATAAAATAAAGCTGCCAGTTCTTGCAATACAATAAAATGATAGTCACTTCCTACCCAGAATACTTGTAGTTAATGATTGATGTAACCCTGCTGCAACTACAGGTTATATACCTTTTCACTTATTTGTGTAGAGCAAGGCTTGTATTGTAGTCCAGATTTCCTACAGTTGTATAATCCTGTCCACTGGCAGGATGTTTAACGATCCGGATTGGATAATCCCTTTTTGAAAGCTATAGGTTTGCTGTTTTCTTTGGAGAGCCCAGTGTCATGAACTGTGAACAACACTGAAGTTATTTTAAATAAATAATGCTGTGTGCCTTTCTATATTAAGGTGGGATATTCTGCATGATTATTATTCTTATTATTGTTTGTTTTTTATTGTGTAAAAAGGCCACCTTGTGGTAATCGAATGTACTTTCCTGTCCAAAATATGATCAAGGTTGGGATAAACGAATAGAATGATTTATGTTGAAAACTGTCGCTATGCGTTCCTATTGTCTGGTTAGTTTTCTGGTCTTCACTCAGCTGTTTTTTATGCTGTCTCCAACAATTCTTGCATAAGGTCTTATCCATTTACTTTGTCTTTGCCAAGTATGTAGGGCTTTGTAAGTTTACACTTCACACGTTTGCTTTGTTACAATAACATATCCGCCCTCTTTTTTTTGTAATCTTGTACAAATATCCATCGTTCTTAATTCCTGTCACTGGTAGCTGTGATATTTCTTTTTTGCAATGTAAATGGCTTAATAAAAGTAGCTAAATTAGACATGTATTCAGTCCAACGCTAGTTGCGATAACGTTTGTATCATTGTATTGTGCACAGATTATTGTTTTTCCCCTGTCTACTTGTGTTTAGAAAACAGGAGGATTTGGGAACATGGAAATATTGGACACGTCGGTTATTTAGGACACTATGGCTTCTGATCTGTATCTATAAATTAATTAGCACTGTATTAGGCCATGTATACACTGAAGAATTTTCCAACTGACCTGTTATCTCAAACGATTGTAACTATGACTGAAGGTCCGATCAGTCTGGCGATTCATCCATACACACTGACAACATTTACCTTCAGATCTGCACTCTTCACCTGGTCCTTCATCTGGAACTCTAATCATTTATTTTTGTCACACTGATTAAAACCACCTTGTTATAGCTATCCACACATCAACGAATTTCGTTAGCTTCTGTGACTCTGAAACGAAACATTCTGTCTCAGAACGAACAAATGAATTATTCCTTCTACAGCACTCTCTACTTTTATTCACCGGGACATTCATTGCTAGCATCGGCTGAAAAGAGCACGATTCTGTAGACTCTATGGAGATTGTGAGCCTGAGTGTATACACACTACATGATCGGTCAGTGGTTGGTCAGAAAATATTAAACTGTACGACCAACTAAATGAAACGATGATCGGCACCTTGGAACGACTTTAGATCCTGTGTCACTATACATACTCACACGATATCTGACCAAACAGTCGGATGTCGGCTGATTGGAGGTTTATTGCTGCAATCATCGGGCTAGTGTGTGCCTAGGCTTACAGTGTACTCTTGTCAGCCGTGCTGCCGAGGGTAATCTTGAATTTTGTGTAGGGCACTTCAAGGCATTTGTTTGCACCCCCATGATACGTGCACACAGTTTTTACAAAATTCTAAGAGGGGTGTGACCAGGCTGATCTATAGGAAGCTATTGGTCCATGCGGTCACCATGCACAGCCTTTAATTTGGTGTTGCTGGGGTTATGAATCGGCGGATGGGGCTGGAGCTCCATCGATCAACTCTATAATTTACCACATCCCCAAACAAGGCCTGGAGCTTTATGCTTTGTACCTGCCCCACCTCCCACTCTGCACCCCACCTGTCGGTTATGTATGTGGGTATCTTAAAATATGAATAATAAAAATAAATGTTACATTAAATGGATGTTGGTGTAAGACCTTCCTTGCATCGAAAAAGAAATGTCCCAACAGTTATCAGTGTCCACAGTTAGTGTGCAACGCTTCTTCCCTTTCTGCCATGGTTATATTGCTTATTAGAGGTTTGTTCTGTTAGTGAACACAATGTGCACGTCTCTGCTTCCCCAATCACCCACAGCTAGTCCTAACAAAATACCAGCCAGTGTTTTTCTAGCATGAGGCGGGGATGTCTCTGCATTGTCACACAGACAGATATTTGTCCTTAGCCCAGTAATGACTCCAGTGTGGTTTAAATCATTAGATCACACTTCAGTTACATTCCACAAAGACCAGTAGACGTTATTGGATATTTTAAACTAGAATGTGTTTAGATGGCTACTGACAGCCATTCCCTGGGAAAGGTCCTGTTCCCTGACCAACCTTCCTGAATTTGGCAGCATTTTTATTGTGTAATGTTTGCGATATACTTACATTTTCTCTGTTATGATTAAGGACGATCAGAGGGGGCCCAATCGGGTTTAAATATTTACATTTCCTATCTTCTGCTAAATACATGCAATACATTCAGAAAGTGCCATAATACTCCTCCCACAATTAGAATACTGTGCACTTTTGTGTGGTTTTTTTTTTTTTAGATTGTGTTTTGCGCCTTGCAGGAATACAGCACAGTGCAGTTTTGTAGCAACCCACAGTTAATTTGTCCTGCAACTTTAATCTTCTCAATTGTAATAAACAAAGTGCAATAAAACTGGGCGTTACTTGGTAACTTTCATTTATTTCTCTACAGAACTTTATAAGCAATACTTTCACAAAATAATTGGTGAAGTAAGAACACCTACGCAAATACTCACCAGTATCCCTAAATGTTAATTAGGGTTTTTTTTTATTAGCAATTGTCCTGACAGTCTAAAGGCCTGAATAGGCTCATTTACCACTTTTTTTTCAATGCTTTATCTATTTATGGGGAAATCACACCATTCTCCATGAATTTGGTAAAGTCATAGTGACAACAATGCAGCAACAACCTCTCAGTTCTATTTCAGAAAATAGTGGGCAGTTAATTTCTTAAGCCCAAGCGTCCTCTCCTTGATGAGCATAAAATCAATAAAAGAGGGGGGCACATACTGTAAGCACCCACTGTTTCATGAGATCAAAAAGTAAGGGGAGAAGAAGCCAAAATCAGAATGAGTCCACACAGGGCATTTGGGTATTTATGTACATACTGTAGCACAGATTCTATTAATGCCGGAAAGCTACGTGACTAAAGGATTGTGACAGTATAGGATTCGGGATGTCGTAAAGCTTTGCTTCTAGTTTTTCATAAATCATTTTAAATTTATCTTGGGCTGTCGCCTTTTTTAATGACTGAAACAAATTTTTTTTTTGTTTCAGTTAACTGCCTCATCTCTTACAGCAGCCAGTTTTAGTGCGCTATTCCATTGAAGCGAGTACTTCAGAATGTGTCACCATAAACCACGTTCCTGAAAACCCCATGAAACAAGGTGCTGGGCGTTGTGAATAAAGGAAGGAACATCTGACTACTCAAGGAAATACAATCAAATCTAGTATGTATCATACTTGCCAACTCTCCCAGAATGTCGGGAAGATTCCCGAAATTCGGGTCAGTCTCACGGACTCCCGGGAGAGCAGGCAAGTCTCCCGCATCCCGCAACTGCTTTCCTAAAATATTGCGATTTGCAGTGAATTGCGTCATTTTTGGTCCCACCCCCCGTGACAAAACGGCATTTCCATTGCGGGTGCGGGGCCAAAATGACGCGTTTGGCCGCGCAGCGCCCCCTCCCGCCCTCTAGTCACGCCCCATCTCCCAGACAGAAAGTAGGCAAGTATGGTATGTATTTTTGGGAGCTGTAATACATAGGTGTGTATATGTATATATATATATATATATATATATATATATATATATATATATATATATATATATATATATATATATCACAGAAATGCATTTAAGTGTATTACTTACATTAATTTTAAAAGGTCCTCTTTGGTCATTAAAAATATTGATTTGTACAATATATTAAAATCAATATACAAGACAGTGTCTACATAGCATAAACACTTAGTCATATGCCAAATATTAGGATATTACACTCCCAAATTGTTTTTTTGGTTTTTTTAGAAGTCAACTACAAATGCTATCCAGTTTCCTGAAACAACTGCTGCAGTATGCAGGACTAGGTGAGAAATATATGCATTTTCCACCATAGGCAAAAAAAAAAAAAATCTGCTAAGTCAGCATCTATCTCTTATACCTACCGGGCATTACTGTAGGGTATTGTATGCTTGGCATCTTGGCCTGGTAATGGGGTTTATAGGAGTTTTTCTTTAGTGCATTGTGTACTCTCTGCTCTTTTATTCTCTACTGCAGAAAGTGCACATGGACAACTTATTAAAGGTGTTCACTAATTTTGCTAGAACAAAGCTTGTTCCATGTGACTGTCTGCATGTGATGTTATCTATAGCAAATAACCAAGCAATATCCAGGAAAGCCACGTCACTGCACAATGCTGTATTTACTGACAGGTGTGTGGACTTGTGTATGCTATGGCTGCATTGAAGCAATTTCATAGCCTTGCACTGGCATTGTCAGTGGTGCATCTACATCTTGATCAGTTTCTCTCAGGCTAGCTCAGGTCCCCTCATCTCAGGCTCTGTTGGGTTTCATGTGAACTGGTGCTCCTTCATATATACAGTTGTTAATGGGTGTCAGGCTGTCAGTACAAAATAAAGCCACAGTTTATTTACATTTCTCTTCTCTCCTGCACAGTTCTCAGTTACAGCACATATGAAGGCAATTTCACTGTTTTCCTCATGCTCGCTCTCAGTGTTTGAGTCTCCCTCTGCTAGCTGTCACCATGGGGTACCTCAGCGGTAGTCTTGGTACATGCCTCTGCTGGTGGTCTCCCATGCCAGTCTTCATAGTCATCAGTACTGCATTTCCCAACAGGACAGGTTTACTGCACTCTGCCCTAGTCTCTTATGTCAAGCTCTCTTGCACTTGGCATGTTTCTAACTCCTCTTTGTATTCACTGAGTGTTCCCTCACGTAACACAGACTCACTTTAAATCTGTTCACTTTTCATTTGGTTGTAGAGCCTCTCTGCCTGTACAGCCATATGTCGGGGCACTCAGCATTCGTTAGTCAGAAAGAGTCTCTGTAATACATCAATACCCGAGGACAGTCAAGGTCATGACTAAGTTAAGGGAACGTGACCTTGCCTCTGTAGTACACTACTTCAGCTATTATTATTGTTTTATTTTTTTAAGGGATTCATTATTGTCACTGGGTCATGTTCTAGGGCACACACTTGGTCTTTAAATGGGCATTACAATCCTACCTGCTTATGGGTCAATGCGGTTCATCATCTCTGTATTCATGTCTGTTGTGTAAATCATGTCCTGGCTGTAATGGAGCTAGGATCACTGCCTCCCACAAAGTCGGCACACTCCTTTCCTGAAATACTAGTGCTGTTCTTATGCTTCCCTTTAAAACTGGGACCATCCTGGAGAAACAAGAGTTCAAGATTGAATTCAATAAGGCATACCTCCTAGATTAAGGCGGTACAGTACCAATCACGACTTTTGTCCAAACTCCGGTACAGTTGGGAGATGTGTCCCGATAGCCGGTAATGCATTGCAGTGGAGAGGTGTTTTTGGGGAGAGGTTGGTGGGTAAGGGGTGGCCTAGTGCTTTAGAAGCAGTACGCATCCACCTGGGGGATTGACATGCCACCATGTGATTTAACCATGCCCTTAGGACTACGACCATTATTCATAAGGTACATGTTCCTAGTGAGTTATATTTAAATTAATTCTATCGTTTTCAAATAAGCATTGCATAGGCGATTGTATTGTGTTTCTAACGCACAAAGTGATTTATTTTAGCAGATGTAAATAGTTAACAATTCAATACATTATTATATTAAGATACAGTACAGTACAGCCAATACCAAAAGATACATACATACTGCTGCGCTAACCACGGGCACCAGTGAACAGTAATTCACCCTTGAATACTGTGATCAGAGTAGACTGAGGCTGGTGGGGGTGCAGCTATGATTATATATACAGTCAGTGTTAAAGAGTAAACAATAGAGATGATGTGGCTTGCTTCTATAGGTCCAGACATCAGATGGGTCCAGGGTAAACAAGTCATAGGCTGGTTCAATCTAAGGAATCCAAAGGTGGGGGTAATCTCTCCAGGGGATCTGCTACTTTCTTCCCGCCAATGCTCCAGTTGCATCTTAGTCAATTAGCATTTCATAGCCAGCATCATACAAAGGTTTATTCCCTAACATCAATAACTAAAGTATGCAATGTACGATCTCTTTGCCGAATGCACCGGACAGCTGCTGATGATTAGGGGTTTAATATGATATTAGACATGACACCTTTCCTATAACCTGAACCTTGAATATCACTGAAGTGCACATATAATCATATTATATAAACTAATAATAAACCAAATACTATCTGCTCATAAATTACAGTGTGACGGAACCAATATGAATTATATAAAGAACTAAATGATGTAATGCGAGTGTGTACGTGCGTATTTTACAACTCTCGTGGCATACTGAGTGCAATCGACCAATAAAACAATATCAACCAATATACTTTCGTTCATCCAATTATACGACTTCGACAGTTACTAGTTTGCGTTCTTATTATATTGGCTCAGACCACTAAAATAGCTGTATCTACAGTTAGTATGTGCACTTTTATTGTTTATTGACACAGTCTCACTGTTGATGTATGCTTAATGCTGTACTGTTTTGACAACTTGCATGGACAGTGGCTGCATTAAAATTGCTGTTTCTGGTCGTAATTACTTACCTACCTGTCAGGTAGGTAAGTGACAGCACATTTCGGACCCACACTTCCTCTTTAGCATCAGATGTGTAGATCTTTAAGAATAAACACCTCCCTTAGCTCTCAAAAGTGACTTGTTTGGCTTTCTTAACTCAGTATGTTATGTATTTCTAAATGTTTGTGTTTGCTGATTTGTGTGGGATTTTATACTTGGCTGTGTTGTATGCTAGCATATATTGAAAATTGAATATTAGCCCTTACAAGCAACGGCTTAGGATTACCATGGTGAATGACTAACTATGGAATTTACATGTCACATGCTGCAGAGTGTTTTTCTGTATTCAGTAAGTCCCTCTTTAACCATGTGACATTTTGGAATGTTTAGATATTTCCTAATTGTATAAGGTGAAGTCATGTCTATGATAGGCTTTTACACAAACACAGTGCTGACTTCATACTGTAGTGTTTACACATGATGGGCCTGATTCATTATGGAGAGCAAAGTAAATAACAGAAGTAAATTTGCTCCTGGGCAAACCATGTTACAATGCAAGGGGTGCTAGTTTATTCTTTTGTATGTAAGGAAAATACTGGCTGCTTTTTCATGTAGCAAACAAATACTTGATAGGTTAATTTTTTACACTAAAATTAAAAGTTGATCTAGGATATGTCGTACCCCAAATTTAAATCTGTCCCCACATTTTAAATTTACCTCCCCCTCCAATGCAACGTGGTTTTGCCAAGGTGCAGAGTTACTCCTTTTTTTGCTTTGCTTTTTTTTTTAATTAATCGGGCCCGATATCTTTACTGCCCAACTACAATGTATTTTCAGTAATACATTGCAGATTTATCATGAATGAATAATTAAAGTTAAAGTAACTAAATTGCAATTACACCTCTAACTAGCAGAGTTGAGATATGTACTGGTGAGTCTTTAGCCGTTCTGACAGTGTGGGGGGCAGAGGTTGCTGGTAACCTAACTCAACTGCAGATGGGAATCCACAGCTTACTGCTCATTTTATATATTACAGCACAAAAGATAATTTTATTTCTATTATTTTGACAACTATTCTTTTTATCAACCGTTTGACTTGTTTTATTGTGGCGTAACTTGGAGTTGTATAAATGTCTCTAGGGATAAAGCTGAGATAGCTGTCTCAGGCATAGGATTGAATGGAGCTGCGACTTGTGTTGCTGTTCTCTTGAGGAATTAGGCCATGAGAGGAGGCAGCTGCCAACAGCAGTGACCAGTTTGCTTTGGGCTTAGCATAGGATAAGCAGCTCAATACATTTACGCAGCATTTCAGAGAAGGTGATCAGAGGAGCCCCTGTCCCCTCCCCGTCCATCTAATCTCTTGATGCTGTGGAAGTGAGAAACTCCATTTTGGTCAGTCAGACACTGAAGCTCACATCTGAATTATTCTATAGCTGTAAAGCCTGGTGCTGACCTGTTTGTCAGGTCCTGAGAGGAGGCTCAGACATTGCTTCCCTCTTTCATGTATGTATGTATAGCAATACACTCCGTGACATGTAGTCTTTGTGATTATGGACTCAAGCTTCCTGGTGAATTAAAAAAGCTCTGAAAACCTCATATGGGACAGCGTTTACTTTAATCAATGATGGGAGAGAAGGGTAAGATGATTTTTCACTTTTTATTCTTCTGAGACTTCAGTATGGTATGTGTAGCTATGTGCATAATTGCTTGAAGTAGAACTGTCTTGGTGTTGCAGTATGTCTGACATGGTGGTTTATATATTTCAAGTCACAAGATCTCGGGCCTCATAGAAGTGATACTATTAATTGGAGAACAATTTCATACTTGTATTAAAAGGAGATTAAAATGCATCGCAAGCTTTGTTTGAAAGGGTTGGCAGTAGACAACATATGACCATTTTCTTACCCACTTATTATTTGTGAAGTTTAGAAAAAAACTTATCTGCAGGTAAGTGTAATAAGCAGCGGATCCGTCAAATCGCCGATGTTTGGCGATTGTGATGGCCATGTTTAAAACAGCAATTTTGCCTTTAATAAAATTGCCATTTTAAATATGGCTATCTATCACAATTGCTGGATATTGGCGATTTGGTGGATCCACTGCTTAATGCATTTACCTCCTAGTTTCTACTGTTCTGCAAACTGCACAAATACAAAAAAAATAACCAGATACTTTTTATATTTTGGGTTTTATTTTTCACTTGAGTCAGCAAAATGTATTTTTTTTTTAAAGTTGCTGGAGACAACCAAACAAAAATAAAATTAATTGTGGAAAGATAAATGGAACACAGGCACGCTGCTTTGAAAGTCTCTCTTGATGGTTTATATATCGTATATATAAAAAGTAAACTTAATGTGATTCTTCAATACACTAAATGAAATCAGTGTTCTCCTTATGACCTCTTTCCATCACTTTAAGTAGTGTTTAATATCAAATCCTTTGAGCAAAATAGTTTTATAATCCATTTATAAACTGGCTATATTCACCCTCCGTTATTGTTTTGGAAAACATCTCTGTGAGAAATTTGAAATATATTAGGGTAAAACAAACACCACATTAGGTGTAGAACTGTCCTAGCTGAAATAATTTTTTGCCAGGCTGACTGGTGGTATGGCATGCTGAGAGTTGTAGTTCAACAACTACTGGAAATCCACAGGTTGCCTAAGCCTGGGTTTAAGAAGTGAATCAAACAATTCAGATATGTGGTATTTTCAGCATCACACAGCAATTTCAAACATATTGGTTCAAAGTGCTTTGAAAACAACTATAAAGAACAGTGGCTTTGTTTTAAAGTTGAATTATTTGCATACTGTTTGCATGTTTTTTTTGTGCAAGAATGTTGTATTAGATTTTCCAACCTGTGAATATAATGAAATGCAAATTGATCCGTCCCATGTTTGTTGTCTTTGTTCTTATATTCAATGTTACCAAAATAATTTTTGCACTACTTTCAATATTTTACAAAACTTGCTCACATATTAAGTAATTTGCATATTTAAATGTTGAGTATCTGTCATTTGAGGAAGGCGTCTAGCACAACATTTTGATACTTGTGTTTAGGCGTCTAGACGTGTGGTTGGTGTATGCATTGGTGAAGATTTAGAGCTACAGAATATAACCTCTTTTTTTATTGTACCCCATGATATTTACATTTTAAAGAGCTGCATATGTTCTGGGGCATTCATTGTGCGTAAATTGGACTTGCATATGAGGTCTAATAGACCACAGATATCGCTTTAGAACTAATGGAGAGTAAGTGCATTTCATTCACCTTTTTATATTAAGCCAGTCATTTTAGTAGTATGGAGGAATGTGACTTCTACTTGTGAATTACAGCACTTTCTCCCTGGAAATGATTTTAGAATGTTAAAAGGCAACAATGCAGTATGATGCTGTGGTATGATGCTCTGTATAGCTGAATGTGTATACAAGCATTTGGACATTAATTAGTTCAGTGTGGTGAATAAAGTTTTGTTATATGGTTAAACAGTGTTGTAGTCAAAATCGATTAAGATTATAGTCGGGGAAAAATATGTATAACACAAAAGGTCCAATGAGAAGACTTGAAATTGCCAATAATGTAACCTGATACAGTGAATCCACGAACAATGAGGAAATTAGGAAATACCTCTACAAAACAATGGAGTCTGCAGCTTCCCACTCAGAAGAACATATGCATGTATGTTCAGGCGCAAAAGACCAAATGTGGAGCAGGATCCTCGGGTGGGTGACCTTGTAATGTGGGCCCTCCCTGCGCATACATGTTTATAAGCATATCATTTAAGGTAGCACAGAATGTTTTTTTTTTTTTTTTTTCTTCTATTGTTGCTCAATTTTTACCCTATAAGTCATGTATCACATGTAATTTGTGACATAAATGCGTGCAGATCTAGCATGACCATTTCTTAGATGGTTTGTCTGCAATTGTAATACCAGATGCAGACACTCTGATTCTTAAAATCCTCATCTATATGAAGGCCAGTCATTGGAAGGCATAGGTTGTATTTTAGGTCAAGAAAGGTTCACATTCAAAAATAAGGCATCCATTTATGAATGTAGGGCGGTGTCAAGCAATGTGCATTACTGCACATCGCTGCGATGCATTTTGAAACATCGCTGCTATTTACTATGCCAGGGCTACTCATGGAGCCATGGCGAAGAAACCCCTGCTATATAAAGGGGTTTTATGTCTTCACTAGCAGGCTAGCGCTGTAGGTGAATGCCAAGTCTGAACCTCGCGTATGCAGCTAAAGTACCCACATATACATATGATATGACCCAGAGGGAAATCATGCAAAGCCATTCTGGCTTCATTGGACCTATAGAAACAGGTAATATAACACCAACCTGAGATGGATGGCATTATCTAATATCGCAGTCCCTATAGAGTTCTATGTGGACTGCAGTAACCCACGAAAAGTAGAATAAACTTATCTGTAGTGGAATGAAAGTACCAAGTCCTACTGAGCTGTTTAATCAGTGTTTTTGATTTTGACCTAGAAATTCTCACTGTGAGCTGTACAATATGCATCATGAGCTGAATCACCATTTGCATTGACTGAATGCAGTAACTTGATCTCTCTACTTATGGTTTCATAATCTCATCAGATACATTGTTAATCTGACAGTGTAGTTTATGGGCAGTTTGTAGCCTTTGTACATTTGTCAGTAACATTGCTAGTGTCATAGCTTTTTCTAGAAGTTCTGCTCTCATTCTAGAGGAGCTTGACCATTAATTTGTAACACAAGCTTGGAATGAACTGCAACTATAGTGGTTCCTTTGGATACATAGGGCAGGTTGTAAGCATGTTAACTGAGCAAATGAGTCTGGTGCAAATATATCGCTATCTGTCTACAGCAGTGGTCATCAACTTGGTCCCTACCGCCCACTAGTGGGCGATTAAAGCTTCATGGTGAGCGGTGGGGTGTTTAGCTTTGTTCTGCATTGCTAAAAGTTAGCTCTGTTTCCATGGCAGCCCTATCCCTGGTGGTCTAGAGGTAGGAGGAAGTGGGGCAGGAATCCAGTGTCCAAAATGCGCTACTGCTCATGGTCCCGAAACTGGTAGCTAGGCTTTTGCATCAAGTCTTGCATTAGTGCCCACAGTGAACAGATGCATATAGTAGCTGCTGCGTACATATTCCTTAGGACTGGGTTTAACTTAATTTACAGTTTTGGGAGGATTTCCCCTTAACCAGTGTTAGTCATAGGTACAGACTGGAGGCACCTAATAAGTATATTATACTTAATACTTATACTTAATATAAGTAATAGAGCCTGTCCACCACAACAAGAAGTGTCACAGAGTGTTACAGTGCATACTGACAACCTGCACCTGCATTTATATATGTGAATACAGTAACCTGTATATGCAAGACTGCAGAGATAGACTTTTTGAAATAGGCTTTTGCAATTTACTTTTGAGTTCCTTCTCTAAACTTTGAACCTCTTTCATGGTGGGGGGCAGTACGCGGTTAGATTTGTGAGAGTAAGCACGTGTCCACGGCTTTGAGCGAGTTGATAAATTGTGCAATTGTGAACCCATGTCTAAAAAACAGAAATACACTAATGGCTAGTTACTAGAGTATCTAAAGATGGGTTTCATGGAATCTGTTACAAATAAACAGCTTCCAATGTGTTTATTGTGCCACATGACATTATCCAATGAAGCAATTAAGTTGATTGTGGGAAGAACTTGCTACAAAGCATTCAAAAGATCGAGAGAAGCCCATTGAATGTTTTCAAGAAATGTGCAAAAGATTTCAGAATCGTTCAACAATAACTGCGCAAAGTTTTTATGAGTGAAAAATTATAACAGAGATAGAGGTGTGAACTAAAATTCATTTTAAAATATAAGAGAATAGTAGAAAGAAAACATGAAAGAAAAATATAATATAACAAGTTAACCCGTGCATGATACTCATGCATTCTAGTCAAATCAAGCTACTTAAGGTGGTAAAAAGGTTCTTGTCATGCATTTGGGCCTAGCCCAGGAGCGTTACTTCCCAACGCAAGCGCCCTTTTTTAACGTGGTTTAGTCCACATGTCACCACCTCATCATTTTTCTCCATCACCTCATCCTTCATCTTCATCGCCACATCCTTCATCAAGCTACTTAAGGCGTTAACAACTTCCCACTGTCACCCCCGGCAACCACCAACCACTCCCAACTGTCACTTCTCCTTCAAGAAATATATAGGTCAGTGTATAACTCAGCCCAGCAGGTGGCGCTGCAGCTTGTTTTTGTTTTTTTTTCACACACGCCACTAGGCATTTATATAATACAAGTAAACCCGTGCATGATACTCATGCATTCTAGTCAAATCAAGCTACTTAAGGTGGTAAAAAGGTTCTTGTCATGCATTTGGGCCATAGCCCAGGCCTCAACCACCAACCACTCCCCACTGTCACCCCCGGCAACCACCAACCACTCCCAACTGTCACTTCTCCTTCAAGAAATATATATATATTTTTTTTAAATCTTTATAAACACTTTTAACAATTAACAAATTAAATTAACAAATTAAAAACATCTTAGTATACCAAATTTCAGCCCTTTCTGAATTTTTTTTTCCACACACAAAGAATTTAGTAGGTCAGTGTATAACTCCGCCCAGCAGGTGGCGCTGCAGCTTGGTTTTATTTTTTCCACACACAGACAGACTAACACACGCCACTAGACATTTATATTATAGATAATATTTTAAGGGGGGAATTCATTTAGCCACGAAGTGTCTCCAGAACGTCTGAGAGACACAAAGCAGTTGAGATTTCTATAAAAATCTACCCTCATTTTCCGGTGGGAAGAAAATTGAGCAGAGATTTCTACCGTAATTGCCAGCAATTGCATTTTCCCTCTAAGATTTTATTCTTGATGTATTCCAATGGTAAGGGCTGAAGACAATGAGTCATACTTAGGCAAGTGCTTAAGGATAAGTGAGACTTTCACTGACTTGTGCATCCATTCTGCTATACAGTTCTGGTTTTAATGAAAACGAAATGAGGGACTAAGATTGGTGAGAACCTTTTAAAAAGGCCAAGTGGGGCTGAGTTTTGAAAACATGGGAACATAAACATTGCTGGTGGGGGAGGAGGGTTGAAAGAAGCAGGATTTCAAATTAAGGACAAGTTCTTTTTACCTACCATGTATTAACTTGGCGTGAAAGGCGAGGCGATGCTACAAGCAGATCAGCCTAGGGCAACCTGAGACTTTAATCGGGCCCTGCCTATGGAGCGCTCACTATTCCCATTAGATATGACATGCTGCACCTGTTGACAAAAGCAATGGGAAGATCTCTGGTTCAGTGCTTAAGTCAGTTGAGGATCCAGGGCCGGTGCTAGGGTCCGTGGCGCCCTAGGCACATTTTCAAAATCGGCGCCCCCACCCTGCACACTTACAAAATAGTGTGTAAATGTGCGTCTTTTCTTACCTGCTTCTAACTTGCCTCCTCTCTGCTCATTCTGCTCCCCTCCACTCACTGACACTGTCGGGCCGTGATGATAATGTCACGCCCGACAGTCAGTCACTGAGTGGAGGGGAGGAGATGGAGCAGAGAGGTGGTGGTGAGCAATAGTCCCTCCCCCCCTCCCTGTGGATGTATGTGAAGCTGTGCGGCGGCCGTGAAAGGTATGGTCAGCGGTCGCCGCACAGTTTTAAAGAATTTTTTAATCTGTGGCGCCCTCCAGAGCCCGGCGCCCTAGGCAACTGCCTAACCTTGCCTAATGGGAGCGCCGGGCCTGTGAGGATCATGTCGTTAATAGCCACTTCTGGCTCAGACTACCAAAGCTGTCTAGCACTAGTTATGTGGTACAAAATACTAGTGCTTTATTATTATTATTATTATTATTATTATTATTATTATTATTATTATTAATTTAATGTATAGCAGCATTGTACAGAGAATATGTATTCATTCTATTCAGGCCCTGTCCCATTGGAGCTTACAGTCTGGAAATTCCTTGGGAGGGTCGTAGATGGATTCATTTTGAGGCTAATGTTCTGGTACTCCGAGCCACTGTCAAGGCAGCATGCAGGTTGAAAATCGGTTATGTAAAATTTAAATCTGAGATTCGAAATAACTCCATTGATTTGAGGCCTAGATATATCCAAGCAGTGAGGAAACCACATATGGCGGTGGTTCCCAAACTGCACCGCGGCTCCCAGGGGTGCCGCGGCGCTGTCACTGGGGTGTTGCGGGCCAGGCATAAAAAAAAAAAAGAGAGCACATAAACTTGCCAATCCGCCAGGCGCTGGGACCCAGCAGCCTCCTCTCTGACGTCGATATTCAGTGACAGCTGCGGGAGAGAGGAGGCTGCTGGGTCCCGGCGCCCGGCGGATTGGTAAGTTTATGTGCTCTTTCTTTTTTTTATGGCTGGGAGAAGCGGAGGAGGGCAGCGGAGGAGGACAGCGGGCAGCAGAGTGACAGAGGGGTGCAGAGGGGGGCAGTGTGACAGAGGGCTGCAGAGGGGGCAGAGTGCCTGGATGCGGCGGAGGGCAGAGTGCCTGGATGCGGCGGAGGGCAGAGTGCCTGGATGCGGCGGAGGGCAGAGTGCCTGGATGCGGCGGAGGGCAGAGTGCCTGGATGCGGCGGAGGGCAGAGTGCCTGGATGCGGCGGAGGGCAGAGTGCCTGGATGCGGCGGAGGGCAGAGTGCCTGGATGCGGCGGAGGGCAGAGGGCCTGGATGCGGCGGAGGGCAGTGTGACAGGGCAGTGAGAGGGGACAGCGTGAGAGATGGCAGAGGGGGCAGCGTCAGAAGGGGCCGCGTGAGAGGGGGCAGAGTGCCTGGATGCGGAGGAGGACAGAGGGCTGCAGAGGGGGCAGAGTGCCTGGATGCAGAGGAGGACAGAGGGCTGCAGAGGGGCCAGAGTGCCTGGATGCAGAGGGGGCAGTGTGACAGAGGGCAGAGGAGGGGTACAGTGTTTTAGCGTGACAGAGGAGGTGGACAGCATGACAGAGGAGGGGGACAGTGTGACAGAGGGCAGTGAGAGGGGACAGCGTGAGAGATGGCACAGGGGGCAGCGTCAGAAGGGGCCGTGTGAGAGGGGGCAGAGTGACTGGATGCAGAGAGGGCAGTGTGTCTGGATGTAGAGGAGGCATTTTTGCATACAGCTAAATAAGTATTTCTGTCCTGACCTAAATACTTATTACATTTTTTTGACCCAACTACTTCTTAAACAGGACTGCTCAGTAATTATTTTGGAGGGGTGCCTTGAAAAAATTTGGAGACTCTAAGGGTCCCGTGAACTGCAAATGTTTGGGAACCACTGACATATGGGTTTGGTTCCTACCATGGGCCTATCTATGTGGAGTTTCTATATTTTGTAATGTTTTTGTGTTTCCTCCCACAAAGTCCAAAAACACACTGGTAGGTTAATTGGGTTCCAACAAAAATAGAGACATGTGTGGTAGTTAATTTAGACTGTAAGGGACTGATGTGAATGACTAAATAAAATAAGCATCTGAGTGTTCTCAAGATGGCTGCCTATAGCAATGTAAAGTGCTTTGAGTTCTATTTTAAGAAAGGCGTTCTAATAATAAAGACTTACCATTGGTGCGGCAGGTGCCATGCATTGGGGCCCATGGAGATAATGGGGCCCAATGCATGGCAGATGCAGAGGGTCCGGGGCCCTGATTTCCTGCACTGGGGCCCACAGCTTGCTAGTTCCGCCTCTAAAAAAAATTGTATTGTGGTACCCCATACACAACAAAAGTAGCTGAACATTTGTGTGTTTCTCAAGTTGCATATGTCCTGAAGAAAAACATTTTACTGCTATATTAGTTAACTATTTTTTATAATTTTTTGTTCATTTTTGTATTTCTATCAAGAAAGACCTTTGCACTCGTGTCATGGTGTAAGAACATAAGCTTAAGTCCAAAATAAACTCATACTCTTGGTCCTACTAGTCAAAATAAATATATTTTATTGGATATACTTTTTCAGTTGCCCTAGTAATTTAATCATTTTAATGGCCGAAATGATATTGCTGCGTACCAGTATGAACTCCACCATGTGTACGAAAACATAAGTAAACATATAAAGTGTACATTTTATCTATGAAGATTTTTTATTTTTAACCACTCCATCCCATACATATTATCTGACTAATTGTAAATAAGTTTTACATTATTGTATTCCAGAATCTGAAATGTGGCAATCTGGCTTGGATGAGGAAGGGCACACATTACATTTAAATCATGTGCTTAGAATTTTACATGTAAAAGGAAGTTTTCTATGCGTCTCCAGCATGAGTCATTCTCAATGTGCGCCTCTGTCTTATACAAAGTAGCTGTGGGAACTGATAAAGCATTGCCATGGAAACGATTTCCATTTACTTAGTTCACCTTTCACTTTTGAGTTTTGAGTAAAAGAAAATATATATTTTTTTTTTACTTCAATAAATGCAGATACAGACTGAGCACACGTTGAAATGGACTTGTCACTTCCCTATAAGCCAGCGTTTCGTGTACAGTCATGAGCCATTTTCATCCATGTATGCCTTTTCCAATAACTTATATAGAATAGTGAAAAATACATGTAACTCAGTACCCTAATATTAACTTAATGTTTTTCTTTCTTTTCTGTTTTATTGACTTTCTGTGTGTGCGTAGGTCAACTGCATGTTCCGTCATCTTTGAATAGCATTTTGGTCTCACTTTATGATCACTTCCATTCACTCAATAAGCATGGATCAGGCTAACTAAGCTATAGACAAAACCATCTGCTCATTAGTGATATTAAGTCTATAATAAGGACTGCAGATTCCAACAATAGAACTGCAACTTTAGACTTGTACACAGTTTTATTCACACAAAAGGGATGACAGCAATTCCCCATCAATATAATGTTTAAATGATTTTGATGATTTCTTGTTATGCACAATTTTGAGAATAGATGTGCAACAAAGGAGGAATGTAATACATACTTACCTACTTTTGCGAAGTCCTTTCCGGGAGATGGGCGTGACTGGAGGGCGGGAGGGGGCAGGGCACGGCGAATCGCGTCATTTTGGCCCAGCCCCCGCGACGGAAATGGCGTTTTGTCACGGGGGTGGGGCCAAGATGACGCGATTCGCCACTAATTGCGTCATATTGGGAAAACACTAGCCGAATGCGGGAGATTTGTCAGCTCTCCCGGGAGTCCGTGAGACGACCCGAATTTCGGGAGTCTCCCGGACATTCCGGGAGAGTTGGCAAGTATGATGTAATACAACAAAAATGAATATATATATTCAAGATAAACGCAATTTTTCTTTCCTGACTGGAAGTTGTCCTAAAAATCTCTGTCCAAGTAGACATTGTACTAACAGTAAATGTTTGTGGAATAAGTGACTAGTATAAGGATTGGCAATGTATGGTGAAATGTCCAGTCTGAAATGTATCCAAGATCATCTATCATTTGTCTATTTGTATATGGGATTTGCCCTGTTAACCACGTGAACTTGCTGTGAATGTTTTGGCACCATTTTTTTTTCACAGCTTTTCCTCGCGTTTTTTGATCAGTATCCTTCTTTGGTAATTGCTCTCTTCATTCATTAGCTGTCTGGAAGGGGAAGCACAGTAATGTGCAAATGAGCAGTACAGCAGGCCAGCTTCCAGACCTTCATTTCTTTTCAATGAAGCTTCTGTTTACCAGCACTTTTAGATAACTGTACCAGCCACTGGGTTTCTGCACATAGACTTTGATCTGCTCGCAGCCTGTTCATTGATGAGGGGATTGTGTCTCTCAATGTTTTTTCAATGTTGAGGTCTGGTTTGCTGGTAATTTTACACTGGTTTCTAGATGTATCTACCACACGTCAAATATTTTGTCCCTGGTACCTTGAAAGAAGCAGTGGTAAAGCAATGGTTGCATTGTTTCTGTGTACATGGTATTTTGGTATAGATGTACAACTGTTTGTTTTTTTAAATTGGTATTTAAAGGTTTAATATTTATTTGATTATGTTACCCATGTAGAAGTACACAGGCACCCTGGGTGCAGGAAATACAGTTGAATTTTGTGTCTTGTAAATATTTTGACCTAGTGTTCCTGATTATGTGCAGTTATATTTAAATTTCTACCAAAGTGTTTTATGGTATGTAATACTTTATCATTGAGAAAATAATATAGGGAAATCCAGAAGATATGACAGTTGGTGAGCATTAAAAATGATAATTATAGTGAAAGAATTTGTAATTTTTTCAAATCCATTAAACAAATCCTGTGTTTTGAAAATGCTTTAAAATGCATCCCTGAAGTGCATCTAATGTAAAGGTTCATATTCCTGCATTATACCCAGTTTCCCCACACATGTGTGAATGAGCTCTAATGGTCAGGCGTCACTTCAAATAGCTTTTCAGAGGGATCTAAGAAAGGAATTTGTCATCACAGATGATGGACAAATCTTAATCAACACTACAATGGTAGTTTTGAGGTACAGTGGATATAAAATGTTTACACACCCTTATTGATATTGCAGGTGTTTGTGATATATGGCCTGGAATCAAGATAAATCATGTTAGATTAAACCTATAATGTGACCTTACATCCAACAAATTTCAAGTAAAAAAAAATTAATGTTTTAGGGAAAATAAGTGAAAATGATAAAACCTACAATAGCTTGCTGTATATGGATGCCCACCACTTCATAATGCTTTTGGATTGCCAAGGTGCTTGAAAATGAACGTGGTAAGATTGTAGTAGTGCAATATGATAGCCCTCCTCAGAAGGATGAGGTTGAACATTTACTCTCATCCCATGTTCAAAAGTAAAGGATGGGGATGAAAATTTACCACCAAGTTATAAGACTGGCACTGACATAAAATGGCAAATGTGCTTGGACAACCCAACAATACTAAGTCCTTTGTACAAAAAAGAAGCAGTGCCAGTGATGATGAAGCTGATGTGAAAAAATGTAATGGTGGGAAACATTTGTCAGTTGTATACAATACAAAGCATACTGTGTGTGCAGATTTTGGCGACATAGCCTACAATATGAAATTACATTAGACACCTTATTTTCAGAAACTGCTGCTTGCAAAGTTGTATCAAGCAGTGATACTGAAGAGCAAAAATAGTCTATCTAAGACTGTAGTTGATCTTCCAGGATTTTCTGTACATTGCTTTGTACATTTTTCCCTCTCTTTTTGTGAACTTTCCAGTCCCCGCTGTAAGGAATTATCCCCACAATATGATGCTGCCACCACCATGCTGTAGGGATGCTGTTTTCAATGCGATGTGCAGTGTTAGATTAGTGTTAAGTATAGCACTTAGTATTGAAGCTGAAAAGTTAAATTTTAGTCCCATCACAACATAGAATGTTCCTCCATATCGTCATGTCTTCCACATGTCTTTGGGGAAACTGTAGCCGTGGAGGACTTTCTTCTTGCCGCCCTCCCATGCAACCCAGATTGACGAAGCGTTAATGCTATGTTGTCCCATGCACATTTATTCCTTGTTTTAGAGTTGACATTGGATTCTTGTTGACCTCCCTTGCTGCAGCTCTTCTCAACGAGACACTCGGTTTAGGAAGAGGCCTGTTCATGACAGATTCAGTTTTTCCATATTTTCTCCATTTTTGTATGATAGATTTACCTGTGCTTCAGGGTATATTCAATGCCATGGAAATTTTCTTCTACCCTTTTCCTGGTTGATATTTCTCAGTGACCTTGTCTCCGATCTGCTTGGAATGTTCTTTTGTCTTCATTGATTGGAAATGCACTAACTACCTGTGGGAGGTCACACAGACAGGTGTATTCATGCTGTAATCATTTGACACACCTTAACTGCACACAGCTGGACTCCAATAAACTATTAATGGGACTTGTGAAGAAAGTTGATTACTTCAGAGGAAATGTAGTATGAATATAGCACAGAGATAAATACTAATGTCATCACTTTTTCAGTTTTTTTTGTACGTAATTTATTTGGACAAATGATTGGATTACATTTTTTGGCACATTATTGAGTACTTTGTGTCTGATTAATGGGAATAAATTTAAAATAAATCTATCATGGTTCCATGTTGTAACAGCAAAATGTGGAAAAGTCCAAGGGCATTGACTAGCTTATGAAACACTAGGTTTCATTATACTGACCCTCCTCTACTTCCACGTTCCTGATAGACATTTCATACTCTTTGGTAGTGGTGCCCAAGTCTTTGATCAAGGTTTACTGGTAGAGAGGCAGTGACCTGATGACCATGACCATGACTCAGTGTGGATGTAGTAACACTGGCCACTATTTGCTGACAGCGGAGGTGACTGCTGCACTTGCTGTCTATTCCCCAGTCACTGTACCACATTACTGTTATCAGGACATGTGATTGCCAACTCCTTGTATGAACCTGACAGAGGCACTTTTCTCCTGGTGCCTTCACATTGCTTCTAGTTATGTTGGAAATTTAAAAAAGCATGTAAGATGCAGCTCTGGGGGCTTTGTGCAGTGGGTAGCTAGCTGTCAGTAAGGGCAATCTCTTTGTAGCAGCTGGCTGGCACTGGGCCTTTGTGTAGCTGGCAATTGGGTGGGTCCCTGAAACGTGTCACTTGCAATTTGTGGGTGGGGGGTCTACAACAGGTGGTTGGCAGTTTGGGGGGTTACTTTGCAACAGGTGGATGGCATTTAGGAAGCATTCTCTGTGAACTGTGAAAAGGTAGCTAGCCGTGGAGGTGGGGTCTCAACGATAGAGGCAGCTGTAAATTGGGGAAGGAAGCTCTGTGCAACAGGTGGCTGCAGGCCCGGCGCTCTCATTAGGCAAGGTTAGGCACTTGCCTAGGGCGCCGGGCTCTGGAGGGCGCCCTCCAGAATGAAAATTACTTTAAAACTGTGCGGCGACCGCTGACCATACCTGTCACGGCCGCCGCACAGCATTCAGATGCACGGGGGAGGGGGGGGGAAGAGGCTATTGCTCACCACCGCCGCCTCTCTGCTCCGTCTCCTCCCCTCCACTCACTAGTGTCAGTGAGTGGAGGGGAGGAGACGGAGCAGAGAGGCGGCGGTGGTGAGGTAAGGAAAGACGGGGTGAGGAGGGAGGAGGGCGCCGATTGTTGTGGGGGGGGGGCTGGGGCGCCGATTTTGTAAAAATGCCTAGGGCGCCATGGAGGCTAGCACAGGCCCTGGGTGGCTGGCTGCTGGGGGCAGGCCTCTGTGTGCCACAGGTGGCTGGCTGCTGGGGGCAGGCCTCTGTGTGCCACAGGTGGCTGGCTGCTGGGGGCAGGCCTCTGTGTGCCACAGGTGGCTGGCTGCTGGGGGGCAGGCTTCTGCGTGCCACATGTGGCTGGCTGCTGGGGGCAGGCCTCTGTGTGCCACAGGTGGTTGTCTGCTGGGGGCAGGTCTCAGTGCATTATGGGGTTTGCATTATGGGTGCTATTCTTCTACTAGATGCTGTTTGATTGAATCGTGATGTATTGCTTTGCAGTATATGGTTTACAATGGGAGCTATTTTCAGCCCTATATGACTAACAATGAATGTTTATAAGTAATTTATGTCTAGAAGTGATGATGTAATTGCTGGATAATGGAATGGCAGGATAATGTACAGGAAGTTTTGGACTGATGGTGTACCCATATACTCAATGAAATCGATTTACAGCAGGGCTTTCCTGATTTGGGACTTTAGGAATAATAAATGTGTTTGTAGATTAGCATACACAGACTGTAGAAAAAATAGACATGTCACAAAAAATCCCAGCTTTAAGGCTATGTTCCATAGTATATATTTATTATTTCTTTTAAAAAAGCAATGGGCATTTTGTTTTTCTTACATCGTGTCCAGGAACATGGAAAAATAATCAGTCCACATTTCCCATGCTGTACACAGCTTTTTTTTTTACAGGACTTTTAAGAACCTTTTATTTATTTTTTGGGAATCCCATTTAAGTGAATGGAGAACTTTTTTTTATGAATTTATCTGAAGCAATCAAAGGAATTAAAATACATTCTGGAAAAAGGCAGTCTGACTATAACCTGGGGTATGCTACATACAGTCTTTTTCTCTGGAACTTGTTTTATAACAGTGATGCTGGGAAATAGGGGGTGTGAGCAGAAGAACTAATCAGATGCTGCAATCATGAACATAGTGACTTCTAATTGGTCCTCCCTCTCACGCCTTCCTTTCTGCAACCTTTTGAAATTGGTTAACAGAAATGTTAACCACTTTATGTGGTAATGCACTTTTAAATGTGTTTTATAAATGGTTTCCAGCACAGTGATCAGACAGATTGCATCCTGCAGAAATATAAGTGTGTACATTTTACATTTATTTCAAATAGTATTCAGCGGTAAACAGGCTTCTGTACTTATTAATGTCCAGTTGATTGTTTTGTTTTAAGTCACTTAAGTGAACACTGCGCCTGAATATAATATACCTCTGATGCAATAATCTATTGCTGGTCTGTAATTGTAAATCACATTCTGAAATAAAGAATGATGAAATTACCATGTGTTCCTCCTTATGTGATTGCCCCTCTTTTCTTTTTTCTGTACCCCATATATTTTTGAAAAGTTTCAATAAAGAATAATGAAATAAAAGATTGGTAATTTAATGTAAAGCATCACTGATTATGAAAAACTTGACTCTACGAACAACTTTTCATTCATCTCTAGTGTATACTTTGTAGGATGAAAAACAATGACAGGACCCGCCGCGTGTATAATCAAGAAGGCTTTATCCTAATTGCAATTATTACCATAACCCTTACCTAAACCCTAACCCTTAAAGTAGATTATACAAGCGGTAGGTCCTGTTATTGCCTTTAAATCCGGAAATCACACCATCGCCATGCTAAGTGACGTATATTACAACTGGCGGAATTTAGTGAAATCGTAATATGTAGGAGGCATGTTGGTAATGCACTGTGTCTTTTTATTGGCAAGTCTGCATTTCCATGTTATCGGCATTGTTGTAATCGGAATTGCTTTGTCGGGATACAATGTGTTGGGATTATAAGTATAGGACAATCGTACCCCACCCATTATTATGGACTATGGGCTAGATTTACTAAGCTGCGGGTTTGAAAAAGTGGGGATGTTGCCTATAGCAACCAATCAGATTCTAGCTGTCATTTTGTAGAAAGTACTAAATAAATGAAAGCTAGAATCTGAATGGTTGCTATAGGCAACATCCCCACTTTTTCAAACCCGCAGCTTAGTAAATCTAGCCCAATGACTTATATCACATTAGGTATAAATCCTGCCACTCTGCATGATGTGTGTTATTTCATAGTGATTTTTTCCTGGTTTAGGTTTTTCTCAAATGCTTGAATTTGAAGATCATGTTTTTTTCTTATTGACATTTGTAAATCTTCTTCCCGATGGAAGCTCCTCTCTTGTGCCCTATTATGTTTCTTGTTTCCTTGTATCTACATACTGTTTTGCATTCATAAAGACACACATGGCTGAGTCTGTTATCCTCTGGCAGCTGAAATTCTCTAGAGTGCAGTGCACTCCGTGTTGCTGGCTGGCTGGCTGTCCTGCACTTATTGTCTAGCATCTCTGTGCACTGATTTGCGGAGTGATGTTTTAATGCTTAGAAATGTTACCCTCTTTACATTGTTATTTACGCTTATGCAGTTCTGCAGTTATATAATTATTTACACCCATTGATAAAGGCACATGTGATCCACCTTTTTAGAAAAAATAATGGCAAACATATTTATAAGTGAATTTATTTTAAAATACAATGTTAATAGTTTGTGTGTTGTTGATGTATTTGCTGGTATAGATATGCATTAATTGTGGTGTATTGGAGAGTAAGAAGCTTATTTAGTAAGCATTGTTGTGTAAACCTTAGAAACCAATGCGATTCTAGATGTCCTTTTTCTAGCATTGGTGCAAATCTTAAAATCGACAAATAGTTAAAGAATATGGGATAAGTCTGTTCAAATGGAGATATTGAATCCAAAAAGAAGAAAACATTTCCACAGTTTCCAAATCACAGGATCATTTTAAGATCTTCTTTTACTGACGTAACATTTTCAATTAATATTCAATTAAATATACATTCATTAATACATCATCTGTAACAACAGACTAAACAAAAGTAGAGTTTGGCCATAATGCATGCCATATTTGGCGAAAACCAAACACATTCTACCACCACAAGACCCTCACACCACCTTCCTATCACAGAGTGGTATGGTGATTTGGGTGGTATTGCAGCAAGGACACCACAAACTTCTCTTTATACCAGAGTATTACAAAAGAAATTACAAGGCCATCTGTCCAACTGCTGAAGCTTGGCCGAAATGAAATCATACCACAGGACAATTATCCACAGCACACCAGCAAATCTACAACTGAATTGTTGAGAAAGAAAAGTATCAAGAATGACAAATTCAAAGTCCAAACTTCAACCCCACTGAGATACTGTGGTTGGACCTCATGAGAATTGTTCTTAAACAAACATCAATGAATTGTATCAGTGTTGTAAGGAGGAGTTGGTCAATATTCTTCTAATATGATGTAGGAGACTAAATAAACTCATACAGGAAATTATTACTTAACATTAAAAGTTGGTTCTAGAGGGTAACAAATTGCTTCTTCATGTTGGTCATTATTCAATAAAAAAAAAATAGGCAACTTCATATATTGTTGTTAGTCACTTGAGATTAAATGTGTCAAATGTTAGGATTTGGTGGGAACTTGTTAATTCTGTTCTGAAATTTGAAGTACACCCTCATACTTTAATTTTCACATACCTGCTAGTGGTGGCTGCAGGTAAATATCTGATTATTACTGGTATTATAGTAGGTGTACTGTCATCTCATCCTGTCCATGACATAGGGTCATTATTACATCCTCACTCTGGGTGATATCTGAGGTTGATATCCTGACTCTTGTGCTTGCACCATAAACAAGGGGTTTGGAGCATATGGGGCTGTATGTCATCACTAAGAAAACATAAGAACCCGAACCCTCAATGTGGTCAGAATAATGATAAAATAATGACTATAGATGTCTGTATGCTCTAGAAGGGGAACATACAATAGATTTTTAAGTACTTCAAGGGTTTCTTCTATGTCCTTTGTGCTGAGTTTTATGTTTTTATTTTTAAGTAGGATACTTTAATGTTAAGTGTGATGGTGATGACATTGGCCAGGTAATTACCTATGACACATACTTCTTTATAAATCTAGCTTTGTAAATATTGTGACTGAAAAGTATATTCCTGCATTATTCCCTAAACTGAAATGTGTGTAATAATTCAGTGGGTTGTGTAAGCACTTTTTGTTGTTTATACATACATTTAATTATTAATCTAGGACTGTTAAAACGTTTTTTTAATCCTTTAGTCAGAAGCCATGTGCAAGATTTGCAATAAGCATCACAGAAACATTTCACAGTGCTTCTTTTTACTGTCTCGTTTCCTGGAATTCCATTCAGTGTAGCTAAATTTTAACATAAAGGACTGACATGATATTTTTATTTAAAATTATTTTTTTCAGTGCCTGGTTACTACAACATTGAACTTTGCCAGCATCCTCCCTTTAGAGAAGTCTCCCAATGGCTCTTACTGGTTGATACTGCTGACAAAGAGGAGATGTGATAGCACAGCCAAACTAAGCTGTTAATTATACTGGGCGCACTGAAATGTGGCCCCTCTCAAAAATGAAACATTGTTATAGTGTGAAAAATGTATATTTTTGCAAAATTTAAAAGTAGGCCTGTCTCCTAAATGCATTGGAGGCATTTATTTTGTTAGCTTAACCAGTTTGCAGCCTATTAATTTGCTAGGAAGAATATTCATGAGGACTGGCATTTTCATGAGGTACTGGTAAATCCATACTTGCCTACTTTCAGTATGCGACATCCGGGAGAGGGGCGTGACTAATGGGTGGGAGGGGGCGGGGCACCTCGGATCACGTCATTTTTGCCCCCTCCCTCACAAGTAAAATGACATTTTGCCGTGGGGGGCGGGGCCAAAATGATGCAATCCTCTGTGAATTGCGTCATTTTAACAACGGCATGTCGGGATGCGGGAGAAATGCCAGCTCTTGCGGGAGTCCGGGAGACTGACCTGAATTTCGGGAGTCTCCCGGACTTTCCGGGAGAGTTGGCAAATATGGGTAAATCAATATTAGTTCAGTTCACAAAATGGATGCCTCCGTAAGTATCCGCTTCAAATCATGACTGCACTACTAGAACCGGGATAGTAAGGGGGTGTGCATATGTGTGTATTTATATGACTAATCTCAGAGAAACTTGAGGCTGGGCAAAGCCCTTATTGGACAGGGCTTCCCCCCAATTCAAGACAGCTTGCAGACTGCTGGTCTCTCATCTGGTCTTGCAGCTTTGATTACCTGCTGCAGGAAATGTGATTATTCATTACTTTTTATATAGCGCCACAATATTATGCAGCACTGTACAGAGGATTTTTAATCATGCATGTCAGCCCCTTCCCCATTGGAGTTTACTGTCCAAAATTCTCTACCATACACACACTAAAGTCCATTTTTATCGGCAGCCTATTGACCTACCACTGTTTTTAGGAATATTATTATAGTTAATTTCCTATTATATTATGAATTAGAATATTATTTAAATTAGTTGTTGTTAAGTGATAACATTATGCAGCAGTGTACACTGAGGGGATCATGATAGTAATACATTGCATACAGTACAATGACGAGACATAAAGTAAAGTGATGGGTACAGCATACCAGCTAATTTTAATGGACATTTGGTGCAGAAGTTCTCACTTGTACATGACAGTGCTGGTAAATTGCTGCTAAATGAATTGGCACTTTTTAACAACTACAGGAAAATCTACTATAATGTTTTAATTAATAAAACAGCTATAAAGCAACTTTCCCATCCCTCTAAATTCCCTGAGTATTTCTCTGGCAGCTACTATAGAGTAAAGACCCCTTTCTCTTTAGGCCTTTTTTAAAAGTTTAAAGTTATTATATGTATCATGTTCAAAATATTTGTAATACTTGTCTACTTTTAAAACCTCCCATTTAGGAGATCCCGGAGAGGAGGTCATGTGACAAGTGCAGGAGTAGACGTGGTGATACTATTGCATCACCATAGCCCCGCCCCTGCTATGAAATGCAGGGAGTTGTCATTGAGCCCCGCCTCCACCCTCCCGGGAGGATGCCTACTCTTTCAGGAGCCTGCTGGAAATTCTGGGAGTGTGTGTATATAATTTGTAGTCCAGTGTTAAAAAACCATAGCACAAGATAACATCCCTTTACAAACAGCACTGAAACTAACTATTGATATTTCACATTGCTCTAGCAGTTCAAGTGTACATTATTATTATTATTATTACCATTTATTTATATAGCGCCACTAATTCCACAGCGCTGTACAGAGAACTCATTCACATCAGTCCCTGCCCCATTGGGGCTTACAGTCTAAATTCCCTAACACACACAGATGGAGAAAGACGGACAGACAGACACACAGGCTAGGGATCAATTTGTTAGCAGCCAATTAACCTACCAGTATGTTTTTGAAGTGTGGGAGACACCGGAGCACCCGGAGGAAACACACACAAACACGGGGTGAACATACAAACTCCACACAGATAAGGCCATGGTCGGGAATTGAACTCATGACCCCAGTGCTGTAAGGCAGAAGTCCTAACCACTAGGCCACCGTGCTGCCCATACATGTAACCCAATATGTTTGGTTGTTTTGCTTGATAGTTTTCCATTGTAATACATTTTTTAAATCGATAAATAAAATGTGTTTACCTTAATATTAACTTAATATTATACTACGTACCAAACTCTTACAGCCTCAAACACTCTGGGCTTCATTTAGAGTTGGACGCAATGTGCGTCTAAGACTTACATGAAAGAGTAGGAATGGGAGAGTGCCACAGTTTCGTAGGGTAACCACAGTTGCGTCCTAATCGTAATACCCTACCAAGGTGCAACCAGTTCGTGCAGCTAGATAACCACTTGCGCCACCTAATTCCTGAAGCACTTTTTCAGTCTTGTTTGACGTGTCTTCTGCCTGCGTCTTGATCCGACTAGGGTAGATTTTGCGGGTAGATGCCCATAGTATCTGAATTATTCACAGACACACCTACATAACTCCGTGTTTCACCCTTTACCTCATACTGAGACGCAAGCTGTCGCAATGTACACTGCGTCTGAAAAGCAGACGGAACTGCAGGGAACTGTTGCTTACTGCGTATGCCCCATCAGTGGAAATGTGCAGGATGCGCCTGAAATGGGCATTGCGTCCGACTCTAAATGAGGCCCTCTGTGTACTCTGTTAGTGAAAAACTGTAATAGAAAATGCTAGGATTAGAGATGTTTCCATTTTCAGCTGTTGCAGCAATTGCGTGTTGTTATTCTGTAATAAAAAGTCTATAAAAGCGTTGTTTTTAATGCCAATAGTGCCCCCAGTTAATATTATGCCCCAATAGTGCCCCCAGTTAATATTATGCCCCAATAGTGCCCCCAGTTAATATTATGCCACAATAGTGCCCCCAGTTGATATTATGGCACAAAAGTCCCCCAGTTGATATTATGCCCCAATAGTGCCCCCAGTTGATATTATACCACACAGTACACCGTGCAGTGCACTGACAGCTCAGACCGGCTTTTGCCGGAAGTGCCAGGTGGCCAGTCCGGCCCTGACCACACCTAATATTGATCAATCAATTACAAGAGAACCACCTTATGTGTGGATACTGAATCATGTATGTACCATAGATCTGAACACTTACTGATATATTTACATATATCAGTATGGGCATAATACTTGTACACTTAGGTCTCATACAAATGTTGTACACACAAGAAACACATTCTTATTAGGGTTAAACCCCAAAATTTAATTTTTCAGTGTGTGTATATATAAGTAACTGTATGTTAAATGTAATAGGAATGTGAATGAAGTAGCAGTATGGCATACACTGTGTGTGTGTACTGTATATAATTATATATAATGACTTTCCCCATCATTGCAGACAACTTGATGCCCCTCCTATGTCTTTATGAAACTTTCCTAATGGAATCTGCTGCAGGTCAAAAAGCTGAGAGAGACATCACTGACCTTACCCCTGGGTATAAATCCAATTATGAGCGTAACTAGTACTTTGTGAGCAACATTTTTATGGCCCCCAAGGTTTTCATTGATAGACACCTCTTCCCTCACCTCACTTGCATTACCCCAATCTTCCTCTGGGGCTTCAAATCCCCTGTGGTACTAAACAGCAAGGAGTTTGAGCTTCCTGCTGACCGCAGGGCCCTGGGGCAGCATAGGTAGCTACATGGGGGCACCCTGCTGCCCCACTAGCTACGCCACTGCCACCAGCCCACATAGTGCTTTGTAAGTCTATTGGTCATTGCCTGCTTGTTTAGTTAAAGAAGCTTCTCCCCCTAACATGGCAGCCTGCTGCAGAGGGGCTAAAGGCAGAATGATGAACCTGTTTAGTTCACTACAAACATTTAAATGTACCACACAGTTGTTTCTTGTATATACAGCTTGGTAATGCAATCTTTGATGTTTATTTTATTGTCAAGTAGTTTTGCTTGCTCTTTAGTATATTAAAGTGTAGAGACGAGTGCTTCCCTTTGATTTCTGCCCCTGCTGTCATATTTGCTGTGTTTTAGTGGTTTCTACTGCTTTCTTTCAAGAAATTATTTTTAATCTTTAGACTGTCATTGTTTTTTACTGAACATATTTACAATAGTATAAGAGATTCATGCACTCTAAGATCTGTACATGACATCATTAAAATTGAAACCTGTTCTCAAACGTACCAGAAATAACATTGTTTTAAGTTGTATTCCTATGTCAGCATAACAAAGTTTATAAGATGTGGTCATTATTTTTATGTGACTATTTTACTCTCTAAAATTGTTATTTTACAAACCTATGAGTCCTATGTAGTAATTTAAGGAAACTTGAAGTCAAAATTTTGTCATATGGCCTCAGTTTTGTCAGAACAAATCTGTTTTAATAAGCGTTATATTATGATTTTGATGAGAAAACATCTCTCCCATCTCAGTGTACAATACACATTTACACAGCAAATGATGGGTTTAAAATAGTTTTGTCAGTTTCTCATGTTCTGTCTATACTGTGACCCCACTGCTACATAACCTGACTTAACTCTGTGCTTAAATTATGTAGCACAACCCAATGACATCAGGCTTATGATGCTCCAGTAAGCAGCGTCTGCAGGAACGGTAGGTGGTAGTTATATAGATACAGTATTCTAGAGATTATATAGCAAATGATTAGGCATATTTGAAAATTTGCATATTCAATCCCTACTTGGAGCAGCTGCAAAACAGTTTACACAAAAAAAGTGCTTCATGTGAGAGCTTTTTCTGTTGTGCTTTTCTCTCCTGTAGAAAACGGAAAGAAACTGTTAGCTCTTCTATATTGTAAGGTATAATGTATCAAAATTTGGGGTTTTTTTTGCCAGCAGGGGGAATGGGAGTTTCAAAAACCAAGTAACATTTGTGCATAAGCAAGGAATCAAATGCTCATAATGTTACTTGAAATAAAATAAATAAAATCAATATAGGGAAGTACAAAATATATATTTTTTTCCTTTTTCATATCTTATTGGCTCAATTGCATTTAATATTTTACACTTCCAGAAATAAAGTAAATTATAATTGTATGTACTTTGCAGTACTGATTTTGTCATTGAGTGTTACAATCACTGCTCTTAACTCAACATTTTAGTGTTTATTACCACATTTACACTTGCAAAGGTTCACATTATTTTTTTGTAGAAATTTTCTTTCTGTGCTGAAACTTTAACAAAAAAGCAGTGAAGGGAAACATTTGTGTATAAAGATTAAATTAAATTTCAAAAGGACATAATTAAATAAGGTAATTTCTTTCCAGAGTGTCACACCAGATTATCTGCTCTGATAGCTGCTAAAAAATAATGCAGGTGTGCAAGTGTTGTCCCACCAGAGCTTTTCACAGTGAAAAACTAGTGATTAGCCTTTTTCCCGCAAAAAACAGCTGCTTTCACTCAATTTATCAATTGTCTTATTCCAGAGATAGCACTGACAAGATTAATATGGGGCTCCAATGCAGCAGCTTCTTGGGGACAGAGGTTGTGCGTTGTTGCAAAGCGGGAGTGCGCGGCTGTGCCTTATTACATATTAAAATTGTGTTGCTCTCTCCTACTTGTTACTGCTTTCACATCCTGGCTTTTTGGTGGGCTCCTGGAATGTTGGGGCCTGTTTGGAAAAAATAACATCCGATTATTACACAGTTTGTGTAAGTTCACAGGGAAAATCTGTGGTTGCTGGCTGACAAACAGGTGAAGACTGACAACATTTGACCTTTTGGGACCAAGAAAAACACCAAGGATCTTCTACCATTGCTCATACAACAGTAAACTAGTTTTGGCATAAACCTTGGGAGGCCCAAGCCCCCAGGCATGCTTTGCTACATAGTACATGTCCCACCACCCCCTTCCCTCGACACCCCTGGCTGTCACCATTGTTAAACCAGCTTTTGGTGTTTATCGCTGCTCCCATGAGCTCTGTGTGGGTGGCAAAAATGATTAAATGTATCAAGCGGTAAAAAGTTAGACTTTTCACCATTTGTCTTCATTAGTTTCCGCCATCTGAGGTGTTAACAAGGCAGATAGTACAGTTCTCTGTCCTGTCAGAGAAGAATCAGTGAAGAGGCAGCTTACACCTCTGTAGTGTCATCGCTTCTCCCCTCCTGTCTGTCTTTAGCAATCAACAAATATATTTCCTCTTTTTTTTGTTTTTATTGCTTTTGTATATTTTTTCTCGTTTTTTTTCCCCTTTATTTTTACTGATCTCTGCTATAGCCCATATCTGGTATGCAGCTGAAAAAAGCTATAGGGATTCATGTCCTGTTATATGTAATCACAGCATAGACTGGGCTTGCATCTTGTTACATATAATCCGCTAGTTGAACCAAGCTTGTATAGCTATACTGCAGTGTTTGCGAGTAAACTAGTAAAATGTGTTTCAATCAGTGGTTGAAGTAGAAATTTAGAAGTGACGGAAAGGAATAATGTAGCTAAACAGCCAGGGGTCAGCGAGCCACCTAGGACCCACAAGCTTTAGGAAATGTGATAGTTTGAAATCAAAAACAAAATGAGGTACCTGTACCTATAAAAAAAACATAGTAACAACAAAGTTGAATAAATATACTGTAGATCTTAAGCAAATTAATGCATGACAAATAAAATATAGCATACAAAAAATAACATACTGTATGTCATAGTCCTAAAACGTCTCGTAATGGTTTGGTAAATTGGTAATTATGCAGAAAGCATATCAGGATACTCCATTAAAATGCACACTGATTTTCACAGTGTCCAATATTTAAATGAGAAGGATCAGCCAAGTGTCACGGCCTAACCCTGTAGAAATATATAGTGTCTCACGCCAGAAAGTTCTGGTAGTAAAATATGGTTGCTCACCTTTAACATGTAGAGATACAAGCCACAGCGACCTTTGTGATATCTTCTGGTCTCTTGAGCATTAGGAAGTTTTTGAGCCAGGAAGATTGACAACATAACGCGCCCAGGATGCTTGGTGTGAGGGAGCTTGGTAGGCTGTGAAGACCCTGGGGAGTCATGTGGCAGACTGGGCAGTGAAAGGGGCATCATCATACCCAAGCAGTTAAGTATAACACTCAGAGACTCACTGCCTGTATGGAGAAGCCAGGGCACAGATGAACCAAACTGCCGGAAGAAGAGCTGTGTTAGGTTGCAGGGTTTGCGCTGAAAGAGATCTGGGTCGTTCTCACGGATGTCTGTAAAGGTTGGGTGCTGAAGAGCTGATAAACAGTTCATTAAATCCCAGGTGTTCAGGAGTGCAATGGAGCAGGTGTAGAATGGGTTGGGGCAGGGAGAACTTGATGATGCATGATTTAGTTGGGGACTTACAGTAGCTCTGTATACCCCCATTGCCACTATTCACTGGGAAAGCTGATGTTAGATGCAGAAATGCTGTCACACCAAATAGGGGAATACCGTTCAGTATCAGCATTCTTCTCTATAGAGCAAGTTGGAGAAAAGCGCAGTAAGTTTTACTTGCGGCTCCTTATTGCACCCCTCTGTAGAGCACATGAACGGGTGAAGTGCCGGTATGTCATACCGTCCTATATTGGCCCACTTTGTTCACTGATTTTAACAGCAGAGATTGTGAGGTCTAAGTGTGCAGTTACATATCATTTGATAAAAATTTGGAAACTGGCAGTAGATACTATTGAAACTCTGAAGGACAAGTGTTTTTTTTTTTACCTTATTGAGTATTGGGGGCTTATTTATAATGAAGTCCATGATCCCAATGATAAGTTGGATTTTTTTATGTTAATAAGACCGCTTATCACTAAAATTTAACAAAAAGCATCACCTGCTCAGCTGAGTGATTCTCTGCTGGTTGGTATCACTGGCCTAGAGTTATAACTGTTAACTTACTTCTCCACCAAACCAGTTATTTCAGCTGTACACAAGGTGGGGGATTAAAGGTATTAAAAATATTAAAATCTTTATTCATTAAATGTATGCTTTATTAAAAGCATAAATCATTTTAATAAGTGTAATCTGCTTTTAATAAAGCATGTTTAATGGATTTAATCTAGTATTGCCGGCCTGTGATGGCAGTAGCAGAACAGGTACTGCAGTGGTACTTGTTAAATAGCTTACCCATGCAGAAGCAGAGGTTACCATTAGAGGTAACCATTTGATTTACAGGGCAAAATTGTGTGTGTGTGGGGGGGGGGGTAAAGCCTCATCACAATAGGACTTTTCACCCTTTGAATCAGCTCCTCAGATACACGTCACTATTTTTCTAACTGATATGTGTGTGTGTGTATGTATATATGTGTGTATATATATATATATATATATATATATATATATATATATATATATATATATATATATATATATATATATCTCAATCTTTTAACTTTATTTCTTCTTTAAGCCTTGCTTTTATATCCACAATGATATAATTTATATGATTTTTGATACTGGTCCTAAACATCCAGGAGCTGCAATGTGAATTCCATATATATACACTATGTATACAGTCTTTAAAATCATTGGGAAGAAACAGAGAGAAAAAGCATAGTTTGTGTGTACTGTGGTAACTGGTTAAACAAGTCTATGTAGTAAAGATGCCGGAGTAGAAAGTAAAGCCATTAATGATGTGACATGTCACTGTTTAGGGTAGATGCAGGAAATGGATTAAACCATTCTGTTGGTTAAGGTGTGACTTGATATGCTGAGTATACTGAAATGTTGTCTAGAGCCTGCCTGTCACGTGAGCTATCTTTGATTGGTTGAATGACTTGACAGGTTATAGAATGCTTGTTGAACTCTTATTACCGTACTTTAATCATGCACTGCCCTCTAGTGTGGAAAAATGCCCCAAGGGGATTTCTGTCTTCATAGGCAAATTTGATTTGATTTAGCTCTCATGCAGACATGTCAAAATGACACACATGTTCAGCCATAAAACCACTGGCCCATCGGTGCCACTATACATTATTTGACCACATAGCAAAATTTAGATGTATGTTCTGGTTCTCCTCTGTGTTAATTCTTATTAATTATCAAAACACAAGCTGCGGATCACACCTGACCAACTTCTCTGAATTTTCCTTCACAATCGGTAATCAAAAACGACTGTCTCCCACAACTGTACCAATACCAAATATTTTACTTTAAATTACAAACAACAAAATAATCCTCTTATTTTGTGTGTGTATATCAAAGTATGCATTATATAAAAATAATTAATAAAATCAACCCATTCACCTTAGTGAAGTTGTTTATATATTTATATAATCATATTTGATGCTACCCAAGTAAATATTGTGCTCAATTTTGAAACCGTTTGTTGCTTTTGAAGAGAGATTGAGTTTTATGTTCATGCTGTATACAAATTTATTCTTTATAAAATAAATGTATTAATGCAATTAATTTCTTGTATATGAAGCAGTTATCTTTGCTTTACTGGAAAATGACTAGTTGTTTCCACCTTCATTGTATTTGGATCCACAGTTGCTAAAGTATTTATCCTATATAATGAATATATTACCTCTTATGACTTCAGGGGGTAAATGTATCAAACTGAGAGTTTTCCGGCGGGTTTGAAAAACCAATCAGATTGTAGCTATCATTCTGCAAAATGATAGCTAGAATATGATTGGTTGTCATAGGCAACATCTCCACTTTTCAAACCCGCCGGAAAACTCTCAGCTTGATACATTTACCCCCAGATGTTTATTTTTCGTGGCAAATCTTAAATGGCTTAGCATCTCTACACACCACATCATTAATGTCACTGTACTTTTTTATGTCAATAACTATTTTCAGGCCACACACTCCCTCTTACCCTTTCTTTGTACCATATGTTTGTCAAGTGACTTTTTCTAAAGTTATATTACTTTACTAAACTCACCTGCCTATTGAAAAAATTAGTCTGTACACACTTAACTATTTTGTGCTGTTAGCACTATAATTGCAGTAAGTACACTTCAATTAGTTTTATCCACATGCTTTCTTTCTACTACAATTATGTTTATAGAAACTATGCATTTAAGTTCTATTTTCCTTTTACAGAAAGTTTTAGTTATCTTCTAGATAATTGTGACACATTTTAAATAAATGATGATTATAAGCAATCAATATGTCCTGTACAGTTGCTTTGTGTGTATGTGTGTATATATATATATATATATATATATATATATATATATATATATATATATATATATATATATATATATATATATATATATATATATAATATATATATATATATATAATATATATATATATATATATATATATATATATATATATTATAATATACACACACATCAGGGGCATGGCCACATCACAATAGGGTCTGTAGCACTAGTCTGCCCATTAGATACCCCCCCCAAACATTCCCACCTGCAGGTCGAGACAGAGCCCTAAAATTTGGACTATATATACTGTATCATGGTGGCACCATGTTACATACATTTGCGGAATGTTTGTTGTCAGCAATTATTGCACCAGTGTGGCTGCTTTCTGCTCTCCTAGACTGTGACATGTATCAGCACGTCCATCCCATCCCCCACAGACGGCATATGGCCGTCTGTGAAAAAGACTTTCCCTGCCCATAATCCACTTTAGCTTGGCCTGTGGATGAGCAAATGGGGCTAGCGCTTTTGCCAACCCCACCATAATCTCCATCACAGAGCTCCCCAAGGGAGACCTGGGTACTGTATTTTATTTGTTTTCCGAAATGCCTTGCAGATCCCTACATGTTGAAGCACAGTGTATCACAGATCCGAATATAACATGAGCACATAGTCTTTTCGCAATGGAAATATATTGTATTTTACACTGCCCTTACATAAATATGATCTTATGAAGCATTCACAACAGGAATTGTGAAATTTGTTTTGGTTATAGCCAAATACCTGACAGTATGACTATCAAGTACCAGGTATCTAAATTAGTATTATGATTAAATAAAATAAAATGTGATTACCAATAGATTATAAAATTATCTATGGTCATGGTCCTGTAAACTCAAGTGTGTCATAACACAGCCAAGTAAGAACAGAAATTGAGCAACTGTAATGAAATACATATTAAGTGACTTTTATTCACATGCTGTGATAAAATATAACACATCATAGTGTGTTGTAGTAGTCACTAGTAGTCTATTCCTTCATTCCTAAGTGTGTCAGGAGTCTGAATTCCAGGAAAATCAGCACTCCAAATCAAAGCTTTAAAGTGGCTAAAACAGGGAAAACAAAAACAACATTGGAGTCACACCAATACTAGCTAGATGGACAATGGTCTCAAGCTCCAACCCCTAATTTGAGGCTTGCAATGAGATTTGAGCAGTTTGTGTCACTATGGGGTCTATGCAATGAGGCTGGAAAATGGCTTTTATACAGTGTGGATGACAACTGGATGTTTGCAGTATTTCTGCTGATCACACACAACACTTACATGTATACACTGTTATATACACATATGGGTGGTTAAAGTGATCTGGTATACAGTGGTATGCCATACTGCCACTTCTCCTATTGCTTTCATTATAAAACTATCAAATTCCATTCACTTACACCACCTCATACCAACACGTCTAAATTTCCACTTCAACCCACTGTGTATACTGTAAAATACATTGCTGAACGGATTGTTTTATACATATAAATTACACTTATTTAAAGGATTATTTCATGTTCAAACACATGCAATTCTACACACATGCATTCACAAACCATGGAAAACAAGCACACACACACACACACACACACACACACACACACACACACACACACACACACACACACACACACACAGAGACAGACACACCACTTCACTTTACTATATACCCAACAGGGCTAATATTGCAAGCGTCCGACTATTGTATTTACCTGTCCACTGATTTGTTAGCAGTTCAGTGTATTTTTAATGTGTGTTTTCGGTGCTTGAATGATTCCATTATATTTTTCAGCTCCTGATGGTCCTCATGGTAAGATCCAAGAGAAGAAAATGGCTTTGAGTTGTAATATAAAAGATAGCATGTTATCCAAGTCTGGTGAGTTACACTGTTGTCTGGATGCTTTCATAGATTTGAACTTGAAACCCTCTTTCGCTTAGTTAATCTGTGTTTTCAATGTTCCCCATGAATACTTTGTAGGATTTTCCCAAAGTGTATACTATTCAATAAACTTACATGTGTTACTGCTGCTATTTAACTCACGCGGCTAAGACTGCCAAGTAACCTTTTTATAGAGCTCCTCACTGTTTCATGCTCTTTTTTGGATGCTAATGATGTCCTCTGGTCATGTCATTCTTGAAGGGAAGGTCCTTTTTCTGCCCACAGTTATGTTTAATATCATACATGTTCTCCTCCCTGAAGCATGTGAAACACTATTCACTGACCAGAAGACTACTGTCTTTGGGTCTATTCTCATCACTATACATAGTATACACCTGCTCGCTAATGCAAATATCTAATAAGCCAATCATGTGTCAGCTTTCTGGAAAGCGTGCAGACCCGGTTAAGAAGTTCAGTTGTTTATACCACACTTCAGAATAGGGAAGAAATGTGACTTTGACAATGGAATGAATGTTGGTGCCAGATGGTGTTATTTTGAATATCACAGAAACTGCTGCTCTCCTCTGATTTTAAAGCACAACAACCTCTCAAGTGTACAGAGAAAGGTGCACAAAGCAAAATATACATCCAGTGAGAGGCCATTCATTCAGTGGGCAAAAATACCTTGTCAATGAGAGGTCAGAGGAGAATGTTACAACAGTGGTATGCAGAAGAGCATCTCTGAACACACATCAAAGTTAAACACTGGGTTCCAGTCCTATCCATTAAGCATGCAAATGGTATAGTGAGAGTTTAGCGTGAACAGCATAAATCCATGGATCAATTCTGCCTTGTGTCAATGGTGGAGGCGGGTGGTGTTATGGTGTGGGGAATGTTTTTTGTTTTGTTTTGGCACACGTAAGTACCCTTAACACAAATTGAACATTGTTTAACTGCCACATCCTGAGTATTGTTGCTGACCATGTGCATCCCCCTATAACCACAGTCTTCCCATCTACTAATGGCTACTTTGAGCAGGCTAACGCACCATGTCACAAAGCAAATGTCTTATCAAGATGTTTTCATTAATGTGACTATGCGTTCAGTGTACCTCAATAGCCTCCACAGTCACTCAGTCTCCAATAGAGCACCTTTGGGATGTGGTGTAAGAGATTTGAAACATGAATGTGCAACTGACAAATATGCAGCAACTGTGTGATGCTCTCTTATCAACATGGGCCACAATCTCTTAAGACTTTTCTGAGGCCAGTACTAGAAAGGTGCACCTAATAACGTCACCACTTATGTATTTGCTCAGTGACTAGTATTTATATGCAAAATACGGGTCCCCACCAGGCAAATTAATATATAAAATGTACATATGTGTATGTCTGTATATATATATATTCTTTCATGAAAATTAAACTTTATTTGTGGATTAAGCTTGTCAAAATTGACTTTCAGTTGGCAGAAAATATTAAAAATATGGAATTGACTGGGTAAAATACTGCAATAGGTATTTAGTTCTTTGACTGGCAGTCAGGCATAAAATTTGCTGTATGTGTACACATGTTGATTTTTCCAAGTACAAAAGTCATTAGAGCAGGCATGTCAAACTCAAAACCCCAATTGGGCCAAATAATAAAGTATAGGATTTTGTGGGTCGCAAGAAAAAGAAAGTCTCATATTTAGTTTTATAAGGTATGTTACTAAGAAAAAACAAAAATAGTTTAATGTTTTCTTCCCAATGCTTGATACTGCGCCCTCCATGCTGCTTTTGCTCCCCTTCACCTGTCTTCCCTGTTTGACACTGCGCTCTCTATGCCGCTTTTGCTCCCCTTCATCGGTCTTCCCTTGTTTCACACTGTGCCCTCCATTCTGCTTTTTGCTCCATTTTACTTACTTTGCTATTGCCTTCTTTCTTCTCTATTGCCTTCTGTTTTCTCTTCTTCCTCTTGTGGCTGCCCTCTATGCTCTCCTCACTGCAAATGTCGGGCGTAATGAGGTCACGCCCAACATTCAGTGCGAGGTGAGACGGGCCCCAAATGCCGCCGTGTCAGATAAGTATTATTTATTGAAAAAGAGGGATAGGCTGCGCTTCCTCCAAATATATGAAGCAGCCAAATGCGAACCTGAGAGTGTGTGGGGGACCCCTAAACTCCCAACAATGTTAGATACGTATAAAAATAGTCAGGTTCTGGGCGCTTGTAAAGGAAAGATATATCAATTTAATATGGATAGGTCCACAATACGCTCCGGCCGGAACGAGACAGCTTAGATGTGTTAAACAATTAACATGCATCAATTGACACTGCCGAAAACAATGTTAATGGTAAAAAACACTATAAACTCAGTGTGATTGAAAATATGGTTAGAGTGCACTTGCAAGCTACTAAAATATGAAATGACAATTGGTATGAACCGCAAAAAGGGAATGTAAGGAAATATAATGTCCAGAGTTGTAAAATAAAAATGTTGGTGATGATGAAAAATGCAAGCAAAAATGAAATTGGTAGCCGTTACTCACATGAAGCAGGGATGTCTGGCTGTCTATAATGCAGACAGGCACTTAGTAGCGGTCCCAGAGTCTGTGCTGATGAGGTTAGATATAACGTTGATTTCAATGATAAAAAGCACCCAGCAGAATGCCAATTATTAAAACAAGAATGAGGAAGAAAGTTCTTCTAGTTCCTAAAGGGAAATCCTCTCCTTGTTGAAAGAAAAAATGATCCCGCTCAAATAGCGTGTGCACGCTGCGGGATATCTTCGTGTTGAGATTAAATGTATGGATATCAAAATGCCTCCAATAATGGACAGGTACCCAGCAGAATATAGGTGGTGATGATCCAAATGTAGTCCTCCTAATCCCCAACGTAGTCTCTCTCTTTCTCATAAAGTTGAGGCTAAACAGGGGAAGCGGTAGTGCCGCTACGGATGAGCGCATACACGCTACAGGCTGGTCTCCGATGTGGATGTCTGTATATGGTAATGTAAGATGCTAGCATGCTAGTAAGTTGAATAAAACTGAGTTGAGGGACAGTCTCCAACGCGTTTCGCCCGGTGGCAATGGCCAGTGGGCTTCCTCAGGGATAGTAATGTCCAACTGGTCTTCCTAGCCAGTTTTTAAAGAGATCCGGATGTGCCAATCAGCCAAGAGGCAATGGAGTAATTAAGTAATTAGTGAATAAATCTGAGTACTGGTGATTGCACAACAATCCAACAGGCATGATGGAAAAAAACAAAAGAAAACGATAGTGCACTAGTTGCAAAACAAAAAAGAGCATGTTTGAACATATATAGAAAAATATATATAAATAGATCTGGTTGCATAAATATTAATTGGTGATGTACATGGTATATATATGAAATGAACAAAAATAAATAAAAATAAAAATAAAAATAAAAATAAAAATAAAAAATAAAAATAATAAAAAAAAAAAATATATATATAAAAAAAAATAAAAAAAAAAATAAAAATAAAAAATAATAATAATAAGAAAAAAAATAAATAAATAAATAAAATTAAAAATAAAAAAAAAAATTAAAAATAAAAAATAAAAATATAAAAATAAAATAATAATAAGAAAAAAAATAATAATAATAAAAAAAATATATATATATATATATATATATATATATATATATATAAAAATAATAATAATAAAAAAAATAATAATAATAAAAAAAATAATAAAAAAAAAAATTATAAAAATAAATAAATAAATGAAATAAAAAAATATATATTTTTTTATTTCATTTATTTATTTATTTTTATAATTTTTTTTTATTATTTTTTTTATTATTATTATTTTTATATATATATATATATATATATTTTTTTTATTATTATTATTTTTTTATTATTATTATTTTATTTTTATATTTTTATTTTTTATTTTTAATTTTTTTTTTTTTTTTTTTTTTAATTTTATTTATTTATTTATTTTTTTTCTTATTATTATTATTTTTTATTTTTATTTTTTTTTTTTTTTATTATTTTTTTTTTTTATATATATATTTTTTTTTATTTTTTATTTTTATTTTTATTTTTATTTATTTTTATTTATTTTTGTTCATTTCATATATATACCATGTACATCACCAATTAATATTTATGCAACCAGATCTATTTATATATATTTTTCTATATATGTTCAAACATGCTCTTTTTTGTTTTGCAACTAGTGCACTATCGTTTTCTTTTGTTTTTTTCCATCATGCCTGTTGGATTGTTGTGCAAACACCAGTACTCAGATTTATTCACTAATTACTTAATTACTCCATTGCCTCTTGGCTGATTGGCACATCCGGATCTCTTTAAAAACTGGCTAGGAAGACCAGTTGGACATTACTATCCCTGAGGAAGCCCACTGGCCATTGCCACCGGGCGAAACGCGTTGGAGACTGTCCCTCAACTCAGTTTTATTCAACTTACTAGCATGCTAGCATCTTACATTACCATATACAGACATCCACATCGGAGACCAGCCTGTAGCGTGTATGCGCTCATCCGTAGCGGCACTACCGCTTCCCCTGTTTAGCCTCAACTTTATGAGAAAGAGAGAGACTACGTTGGGGATTAGGAGGACTACATTTGGATCATCACCACCTATATTCTGCTGGGTACCTGTCCATTATTGGAGGCATTTTGATATCCATACATTTAATCTCAACACGAAGATATCCCGCAGCGTGCACACGCTATTTGAGCGGGATCATTTTTTCTTTCAACAAGGAGAGGATTTCCCTTTAGGAACTAGAAGAACTTTCTTCCTCATTCTTGTTTTAATAATTGGCATTCTGCTGGGTGCTTTTTATCATTGAAATCAACGTTATATCTAACCTCATCAGCACAGACTCTGGGACCGCTACTAAGTGCCTGTCTGCATTATAGACAGCCAGACATCCCTGCTTCATGTGAGTAACGGCTACCAATTTCATTTTTGCTTGCATTTTTCATCATCACCAACATTTTTATTTTACAACTCTGGACATTATATTTCCTTACATTCCCTTTTTGCGGTTCACACCAATTGTCATTTCATATTTTAGTAGCTTGCAAGTGCACTCTAACCATATTTTCAATCACACTGAGTTTATAGTGTTTTTTACCATTAACATTGTTTTCGGCAGTGTCAATTGATGCATGTTAATTGTTTAACACATCTAAGCTGTCTCGTTCCGGCCGGAGCGTATTGTGGACCTATCCATATTAAATTGATATATCTTTCCTTTACAAGCGCCCAGAACCTGACTATTTTTATACGTATCTAAGTATTATTTATTTATTCTTTCTGGGCCCAGACGGGGCCGTAAAAAAATATGCGTTTTGGGCCGCGAGTTTGACACCCCTGCATTAGAGGGTTGAAATCACATACATATTTACATCAGCTGCAGAATCGATCTATGTCTTAATCTCCAATTTACCTGCACCATACTTTCTCTTTGCTTTGACTGAAGTCTTTGTTTGGTATCTGATGATTTTTACAGAGCCTCATCTTATTCTGAAGGTCGATGATAAACAGAGACTAGCCCGAGAGCGTCGAGAAGAACGGGAGAAGCTGATAGGTATGTATTTATCAATGAGCTATAAAACTTACTTGGTAAAACAAAACAATATATAAATTTTTCCGCTTGTTGTTTATTTTAATCTTATGAAGTGCTGTTACAGTAGCTGGACTAAACCAATTAAAGGACAGTTGAAGCTGAAGCATGTTTGGTGCAGTTTAAGAAAATGTTTTCAAAATACTTGTAAATATATTGACAAATGTTTATTGCATGTCTTTCATAACATGACAAAACTTTGTATACCTGAGAACTGAAAACCTCTATATGAACGTTAAGTAACGTTGAGAATATATCTTTAGGGAGAATCTTGCATTTCTCTCTAGTTTTCCTTTTAGAACTACAGCTTTTCCATTAACACACACTTCAGAAGTGGATGAGGTAGGAGATTGAAACCCATACCTGCCAAGGTCTTCGATCTGCCCTCCGGGAGATCTAGAAATTTGTGAGTCTCTCGGATATTCCGGGATAGTAGGCAGCTATGTTGTAAACCGTTACAGCTAATCCTACAAAAAGTGATTCTCAATAGGGTGAGTTTATTACACACAATACATTGTCGGCCTCAGAAGGAGTGAGTGAATAAGTACGGGGGCAGGCTGGGCTGAAGGTCTGCTCCCATAGAGGGCTATCATGGGCTGGGTGAATGGGCCACTAGCACTCTTTGTCCTTTAAAATAGACTGCCGAGTTGAGTCTTGCCCCCTGGGCTGAACTTTGAGTATATGTCTGGAGAGGTTGGGAACAATGGGGAGAGTGTAAACTTGTATGCATAAAAAACATTCTGAGAAACAAGCATTGTGAGTTTAAGATTTTTAGGTGGGTTAAAAAACAGTACTGTTCTGGGGAAAACAAAAGATGTGACATTCTTAAATATTTGACTATTCTGTATGTATCTATGCAGATTTGGGTGGTGTTATTAACTAGTTTAAATAAGTACTTTGTCCAGAAAATGTGTTCACTGACATAGACCTTGATGTATAACTCTGACATTGGGTAGTTAGCTAGCTGCTCTTTGTTATAAAAATGTAGATAATGGGGTCTATTTATTAAGATAGTGCAGTGTCATTCTGTATGCATCACTTCAAATTGCAGTGATACATAATGGAACTCTGCTGTAATTTACCATTCCGGTGCTGCTCTTAGAGCCCCAGCGAAGTCCCCCTCCTCCACAAACCCTGTGCGCTACCTGTGAATGGAGCATGCGCGTAGATCACAGGTGAGGAATCCAGCAAATCCGGAGAAACTTCAGCTGGATCCCATTGAAAATGGCAGGTAACGACATCCTGATATGGCGTTACCTTCCTGTGAAAAGCAAAGTTTTTCGCAGATTAATAAATTGGAGAACTTTACAGCACCATATTTATATATGGGGTCTGCGTTAAGAAATGTTAAATGGATTATGGCAGGGGAAATCTATGATTCCTCCTATGTTGAACTATTCCTAAATTATGCAATGGTCATTTTACAGAGAAAACTGCTGTTTTCTCTGTTTTATGGCTGATCAGACCTTAGTAAATAAACCCCACTTTTTGTAGCTACTTCACGGAGATCAGTGTGATCACATGATACTGTTGCATCAAAGCAGACTAATACTTTTGTAAGTCTCCTATGGAACCTGCAGTGCAATCATCTTACCGCTTAATGATACTCTCCACAGATTTGTAGGATCTACATTTAGACCACATGTGAGCACTTGAGGTGCCAAGGGTGGATTTTGTTTTATTTATTTTTTATCACTGCTGCTTGAATTTTAATGTAAAATGGCCCCATTCCCATCAGTCATTCAGTTATAGGTGCTTGTATTACACTTTGAGAAACAGATGTTATCAGTTTGTTTGCTATTATATCTGTTAGTAGTAAAACAAATACTGGAATACATGGTGACCTAAAAAAATGTGCAATACCACACATACTTGTTTGTATCTGTAGTCCTATGTAATAAATTAAATTTTTGAAGCACGTATTTTAATAGGAGCACACAATAGAATATAACAATCAGGTGCCCCTGTCAGATACCTTACACATTACATCTCTGTATACATGATATATTAGCCTTGCTTCTCAAGGACACACAATCATGAACATAACTCAATATATTCCGTTAGGTAATTTGTGCAGCAGCTCAAGGGTTCCTCAAAACACCCAAGAGCCACTAAGCTCTGTCTGTCTGTCATAAGCTCCAGGGAGAATATGACTCCAATTGACCTTGACGGGCATGTTTTCTTATTTGTAAAGGCACAAAACTAGGCTGTAGTATTTGCCTGTCTTCTGTGGGAAAAAATGAATTTCTTCTTACTTTAAAGAGTTGAAACAAATGTGTCACATTTATATGTCATTATTTTTGTTACTATGTTTTTATGCAAGTTTCATGGTTTATTGCTAGAAAAAAAAAAAAAAAACATTTTATGACATACATGTTTAATATTATAATGTGTATTATAAATATTAATATCTTGGAATACTTTATGGCAAAGTACCATTGTAGACCAAGCTGCCATAAAATTTCATGGTAATTTGGTTGTTTAATTTTATGTCAGGATGCCACATTATCTGTTATAATGGAAATATTCTCATTGAGAGTTGATAGTTCACCATACAGTTTAGATGGTCTTGTGTCAAAAGCAGTACATAGGGGGCAGCTTCATATAAATATGGGGATTCGCATGGAGAGCTGGGACAAATCACTACTCCACATTTATTAGTTGATTTCCTTTATCTATATTTGGTGTAGGCATTCACTCCTGTCCAATACACAATGTATCATCATAGTATATTACAAGGGGGAAAATAAAATAATGGTATACCCGTTATTAACCTTTCCAGTCTCCTTATCATAGTTTGTTTTTAAGGTATATTTTCAGTGAGTGTGAGCACATTATTGTATTGAACTTTCAACCTCTGCTCATCTGTCCTCCTTTTGAACTGGGCAGGGATAGAACAACCAGTAGTCAGTCAGATCTTTGGAATGGTCACTGCAGCAGTCCATGAGTGTGTTGAACTTGTGGGAGGCAGTGACCTGACCATTTTTATTGTTGGTAGCTAGGACTGCATGTAATGGAAGGTAAAGGAAGCAAACGGGGCCACAGACTTCAGAGTTAGAGAGTGGAAGCAGCAGGGTCCCTCAGATGCACAGAGAAGTGATGTACGGCTCCTGATGTAGGAGAACTGTAGTGTCAAATGCACCTTTTGTATGAAAAAGTTTATACATCCTCCTGGTTTCCTGTTTCGGTCAGTGGCTAACATGGTACATCATTTTGCTGCTAGAGCATAGTGAGGTATTGGAGCTTTTAATTTACCCTATATTTGCCGACTATTAAAACCTCCCCTGTGGGAAAAACCCGGAGGTGGGGTCAGATGACAAGGGCAGGAGAGGGTGTGGCGTCAGTGGCCCTGCCCCCTGCTCTGTAATACTAAAATTCACGGCATTGCATTGTGGGGGGTGGGGCTTGAGGACGCTAATCGTGTCATTCATTATGCCTTACCTCCTGAAAAACCCGGGAGGATGCCTACTCTTCCTGGAGTTTGGAAATTGTTTGGGAGTCTCCCGCAAGTTCCGGGAGATCAGGCGATTATGATTTACCTTTCCTGCAGAATGAAACCTGTCAGTGCACAGTTTGGCAGCGGTAATGGGGCGTTGTCATCAGGGGAGGGCTGGCAAATTTTAGCCTGGGGGCAAGAATTGACTCAGCAGCCTATTAGGAACATTTTAAAGGGAAAAAAAATGCAGGTGACCCAGCAAGAAATAGCCCACTATGGGACCGGCCTAGGGGGGGACAGATGCCCCCCAGCCTAGCCTGCCACTGGTTGTCCTGCTGGGGAAGTGTCAGATCCTCGGGGTGAATGCATAATGCTTCTGAAATGCAAGGCTGCCTCTAATTCCTCAGTTCCTTCCAACCAAAACATTCCTCTGTTGCCACATATACCATTGGCAGGTACACAAGGTGATTGAGTCACGTCTCCCAACTGTCTTAGCAATCCCTCAAGGTGAGATTGTCCTGGCTAAATCTGGAATGGTATGGAGAACATCTTTATGGATGGCAGCAAATTATCTTAGAACTAAAAACTAGAGTATGGATAGAAGATGGGTTTTGGTGGAACTAAACTGAAGCAAAAAAAATAAAAAGCATTTGTTCATACATGTATCAGTTCAGTGGCGGATCCAGGGGGAGGCGATCGGGGCCCCCCTAGCAGGGGCTTGCTGCTGACGGCTGCACAGTATGTGCAGGTCCGTTCAGCAGTGACAGTGTGCTGCCCGGCTGCTCAGAGCAGCCAGGCAGCACACTGTCACTGCTGAACGGACCTGCACATACTGTGCAGCCGCCGGCAGCCTTAGAACACAGAAAGGGGGCGGTGCCTAAATCGCCCCCCCTAAAATCGCCCCAGGTAGGGCAAATGTCTGGGTCCGCCCCTGTATCAGTTCTACTATCTTAGCTTTTGCTGGCTATGCCTTGCCATAGTGATCTGATAGTGTTTGTGTGTGGAGTGGGGGGGGGGGGTTGCTGTGTATACCTAGAACAATGGACACTTTAATGTTTTGCTCTGATTTCCTGTTTTTTTAAATAGTAGGATGTGTATAGACTAGGGCGGTGGTTCCCAAAGTGTGCGCCACGGCTCCCAGGGGTGCCGCGGCGCTGTCACTGGGGTGCCGCGAGCCAGCCATAGGAAAAAACAGAGCACATAAGCTTACCAATTCGCGCGGCGCCGGGACCCAGCAGACTCTCTCCCGCAGCTGTCACTGACGTCGATATTCAGTGACAGCTGCGGGAGAGAGGAGTCTGCTGGGTCCCGGCGCCGCGCGGATTGGTAAGTTAATGTGCTCTTTGTTTTTTCCTATGGCTGGCTGGCGGCAGAGGAGTGTGACAGAGGGCCAGACAGTGGGCAGAGGAGGGTGACAGAGGGGCAGAGGAGGGTGACAGAGGGGCAGAGGAGGGTGACAGAGGGGCAGAGGAGGGTGACAGAGGGGCAGAGGAGGGTGACAGCGGGGCAGAGGAGGGTGACAGCGGGGCAGAGGAGGGTGACAGCGGGGCAGACAGCGGGGCAGAGGAGGGTGACAGCGCGAGAGGGGCAGTGGAGGGGGGGACACAGCGCGAGAGGGGCAGTGGAGGGGGGGACACAGCGCGAGAGGGGCAGTGGAGGGGGGGACACAGCGCGAGAGGGGCAGTGGAGGGGGGGACACAGCGCGAGAGGGGCAGTGGAGGGGGGGACACAGCGCGAGAGGGGCAGTGGAGGGGGGGACACAGCGCGAGAGGGGCAGTGGAGGGGGGGACACAGCGCGAGAGGGGCAGTGGAGGGGGGACACAGCGCGAGAGGGGCAGTGGAGGGGGGACACAGCGCGAGAGGGGCAGTGGAGGGGGGACACAGCGCGAGAGGGGCAGTGGAGGGGGACACAGCGCGAGAGAGGGCAGTGTGTCTGGATGCAGAGGGGGCAGAGTGCCTGAGGGCAGAGTGTCTGGATGCAGAGGGGCATTTTTGCATACAACTAATTAAGTATTTCTGTCCTGACCTAAATACTTATTACATTTTTTTGACCCAATTACTTCTAAAACAGGACTGCTCAATAATTATATTGGAGGGGTGCCTTGAAAAAATTTGGAGACTCTAAGGGTGCCGCGAACTGCAAAAGTTTGGGAACCATTGGACTAGGAGGTTTAAAAGCTTTTGTGGCATTATGCTACTCCTGGCAGGGCAGTCAGTGGCTAGGAATAAGGGATAGGTTTTTACATAAATATGGTAGTGTTCACTAACTTCCTACAATTCTTTTTAGCCAAATCTGTTCTTTTGTTCATGGAAATTCAAGAAATTTCTGGCCTCCAAAAACATTTGTTCAGGCTTTGTGCCACTTCTTAATAACCATTTTCACAATAGAATTGCTCTGTGTGATCAGTTTGACAGACACTGTGATCTAAAAAATAACTTACTGCTGAATGAGCGCCACAGTATTTTTATTCTTTAGTATTTTAATATTTAGTATTTTTACAGTGGCCATTGCTATAGTCTCTGCAAAAAAGGATCGTGCATTTCTATTTTGTTATAACGAGCTTCATGGATACTAATATTAACTTGGTGAACCCAATATTTGATTGATACCAATTTTTATAACTAAGGATTTTATTTATTTATAGAAAACACAGGGTTCAATAGGCAGGTTTCCCCATCTGATCATATTTTCTTTCACTTCAGCCGCAAGAGAATCTTTCTGGTTGGAAAAAGAGGTGAGAGCGCGGCAGCACTATGAGAAACATATGGAGGAGCGCAAGAAGAAACTAGAAGAACAGAGGATTAAAGAGATAAGGAGGCGTGCTGCAGTGGATGAGAAACGAAAGCAGAAACTGGAGGAAGAAAAAGTAGGTCACTTGTCTTGAACTCCTCTCAAATGTATATGTTTTTATTCTTTTAAGTGATTATTTATTAAACTACACAGGCATAATATTTTTTTTTTAAATAACTAAAAGTTCTATACTTGATGGCGCATTTATGTATAATTTACTTTCTCCGTTTATAGACCCTCCCCTGCAAGAAAGAGCAAACCTCTTTCATGCATTGTTTGGAGAGCTGTCTTTGTATTGTAGAGATGTGCTATTAGTCAGAGTAACAATGTTTTTTTCCCATTAAAGAAACGCCATGAAGAAGTAGTAAGGCGTACAATGGAGAGAAGTCAGAAGCCAAAGCAGAAAAATACCAGATGGTCTTGGGGTGGTGCTTTACAGAGCAATACAAGCATCCCCAGTACAGGTAACGTGGAATGGAGCCAGACTATTATGTTCCAATTGTTAAATGCTGCAAGTTTGCTGGCACTGTATTAATATAACCGGGGCCGGGTTTGGGGTAGGCAGATATGGCAACTTCCTTAGGCAAAGGGAAATTAAGTTGCACAAGGGCTTCCCTCAGAGTCCATTCAGAGTCCAGAGAGGAAGATAATTCACAGGTCACCTCTGACTCTATAGATTGGGTTGGCCCTGCTTTTGGACCGGGAATGACTATTAGAGGTGACATTTAGTTGTTTCAGTGACCGCATGGAGAGGGAGTACTGTACAGTTTTGGATCCTTCTTCCCATCCGTTTCAAATTAATTTACCCCAGCACTACTATAGTTAAACATGCTATATCCTTCCTTTTTAACTTATTAAAAATAATTAAGTAAACTTGTAGAAAAAGGTTATCACATGTCTAATGTTATGGGGCCAGCAAGCTTCTATCTTAGGTTTTCTCTTTATATTGGAGTCTAGTGTGAGCTACTATGTGTATGATGGACTTACCAGCATTAAAGCAGTGACTGTATAACATTCTCTACTGGTACTGTAAATTCAGTGATCTCACAAATATCATTAGTTCCATTCTCTATTTGTTTTGTTTTCTTTTAACTCCTCTTAATTTTGTTCAGTTTTTTTTTTTTGCCTTTTTGCATCACTTTTGCATGTTCTTTTCCTAGGTTACTTTGTTGACTCATCTTTGATCAATATCGATTTATCTGACTTGGCACACCATCTCCAAGCCAATGGTGGTGTTAGAAGAGGTGGTACTTAAACCACTCTGTGTGCGACTTCTCCCTTAAACTCTGCTTTTGTGATATTGCCTGTGTTACGTAGACCCTATTCGCTATTACCCCTAAGTCTTTCATGTTGCATTTAGTGTCGAGATAAATGCAAATCCATTGCTCAAATGTAGACTATAGATTCCATGTCAGTGATGACTGAAATGGTGGCAACAGGTTGAAACCTCTTTCTGTGATTTGACCCTGTTGTCATCATGTTTGTATTTCTGCTTTGTGGCCTCTCAATCAAAATCTACTTTCTTAAATTTTCTGTTTACTACTTTCCAACTACTGTGTTCCAGTAACTGACAATAGCCCAATTATTTCTCTGTAATGGTAAAATGTTTATTTTCACGGTGAAACTGTTTCATTGACTTTGTATAGCAGTGGATTTGTGTCCTCTTTACAGCACAGTTATTCTCTTCAATGCAAAAAAGTACTTGTATTAAATAGATTTACATCATATTTACTTTATCTGATTAGCCTAGAAATTCACACTTATTGGGTAACAAATTGTACACTATTAATTAGACACAAACTGCAATAGGCTGCTATGTTTTCTTATTGTAAGTGATATGTTGCAGTTATTGTTATATAATCTTTACCCCCTTCCTTTTTACTGTAGTGTTGTCTTTTCCCTGTGGTTTGTTTGTGTTGGCTCTGTGCTTGTGTTATCCATATCATATGGGAGCAGTAGTAAGAAAATGTCTGCTTCTTGTCAGTATGTCTACTCCAGTACTTGAGATACCTTTAGTTAACAGCCTGTGTTAAATGCCAATGGATTTATTAAATATCATGGCACCATGTGCACAAATGTGCTGCAGCCCATAGCACCTGATCGGACATTTGCTTTCTTTTTCAAAACATTGTGTATATATATATATATATATATATATGTATGTATGTATGTGTGTGTATGTATGTGTGTATATGTATGTATATATATATATATATATATATATATATATATATATATATATATATATATATATACACACACACACATATACTCATACTGATCAGCCTCAATATTAAAACCGCCTGCTTAATATTGTGTAGGTCCCCCTCATGTCACCAAAACAGCTCTTCCCGTCGGGGCATGGACTCCACAAGACCTCTGATGTTGTCCTATGGTTATTGGCTTCAAGATGTTAGCAGCAGATCCTTTAAGTCCTGTAAGTTGTGAGGTGGGGCCTCCATGGCTCTTACTTGTTTTTCCAGTACATCATACAGATGCTCAATCGGATTAAGTTCTGAGGAATTTGGAGGCCAAGTCAACACCTTGATTTTTGTCATGTTCCTCAAACCATTCCTGAACAATTTTTGCAGTGTGACAGGGCGTATTATCTTGCTGAAAGAAGAAAAGAGGACACTGCCATCAGGGAATACCATTGATATGAAGGGGTGAAGTTGATCTGCAACAATGTTTAGGTAGATGGTATGTGTCAAAGTAACATCCACATGAATGGCAGGACCCCAGGTTTTCCCAGCAGAATATTGCCCAGAGCATCACACTTCCTCCGGCGACTTGCCTTCTTCCCATAGTGCACCTGGTGCTATCTCTTCCCCAGATAAATGACGCACATGCACCCAGCTGACCACATGATGTAAATGAAAATGTTATTCATCAGACCAGGCCACCTTCTTCCATTGCTTCATGGTCCAGTTCTGGTGCTCGTATGCCCATTGTAGCCACTTTCAGCGGTGGATGGGGTCAGCATGGGGACTCTGACCGATCTGTGGCTGCGCAGCCCCATACCCAGCAAGCTGTAATGCACTGTGTGTTCTAGCATAGCCAGCATTAACTTTTTCAGCAATGTGTGCTACAGTAGCTCTTCTGTGGGATTGGACCAGACGGACTAGCCTTCACACCCCATGCGTGTTATGAGCCTTAGGCGCAAATAATCCTGTCGCCAGTTCACCAGTTGTCCTTTCTTGGATCACTTTTGGTAACTACTAACCACTACATACCGGGAACACCCCACAGGACCTGCCGGTTTGGAGATGCTCTGGCCCAGTCTTCTAGTCATCATAATTTGGCCCTTGCCAAAGTTACTTAGATCCTTACGCTTGCCAATTTTTTCTGCTTCCAACACATCAACTACAAGAACTGACTGTTCACTTGCTGCCTTATATATCCCACCCCTTGACAAGTGCCATTGTAATGAGATAATCAATGTTATTCACTGCACTTGTCAGTGGTTGTACTGTGGCTGATCAGTGTGTGTATGTGTGTATGTATGTATGTATGTACGTACGTACGTACGTACGTGTAAATATTATATATTCTGTTAAGTAGATATCCTACATTTCAAAAGCATTTTTAAGCCCCTAGCCTTTCTTGTAGTAGTAAATATAGAGAGAGACCATGATAAATCAACACAGCACTGAAATGAATAGGCTGTATACTTATAATAACAGGAAATAAACTAGAATTTTGAAATGCCATTTACATCTTCAGTGAGGTTTGGAAGTCTTGCATTCTAGCCAACCCAGGCCCGGCGCTCCCATTAGGCAAGGTTAGGCAGTTGCCTAGGGCGCCGGGCTCTGGAGGGCGCCACAGATTAAAAATTTCTTTAAAAACTGTCCGGAGACCGCTGACCATACCTTTCACGGCCGCCACACAGCTTCACATACATCCACAGGGAGGGGGGGAGGGACTATTGCTCACCACCACCGCCGCCTCTCTGCTCCGTCTCCTCCCCTCCACTCACTGACTGACTATCGGGCGTGATATCCTCATCACGGCCCGACAGTGTCAGTGAGTGGAGGGGAGGAGACGGAGCAGAGAGGAGGCAAGTTAGAAGCAGGTAAGAAAAGACGCACATTTTCAAAATTGGCGCCCCCACCCTGCACACTTACACACTATTTTGTAAGTGTGCAGGGTGGGGGCGCCGATTTTGAAAATGTGCCGGGCGGGGGGCGCCGATTTTGTAAATGTGCCTAGGGCGCCACGGACCCTAGCACCGGCCCTGAGCCAACCCCAGTGACCACTCCCTGCTCGTCCAACAGGCACAACTTTAGGCGGATGTTAAATTGTCGTACGAGACATAAATTTGTCTAGTGTTTCAGTGCTGTGTTTGTTAGATAACTAGTGTCCGTCTTATTGTAGTTCTCCCTGCAGATTATATTTGTGCTGATCCTGGCCTGGCTGGAGCACTGCACTGCAGGTCTTCCATGTAACAACCATGTAATCAGATCACCTGACAGTGCACTGATGAGAATACATTTTATGGCTGTGCTGCCAATTAGCAATATTTCCATTTGTTTTAGATCCTGACAGGAGGTCAGTTTCAACAATGAACCTTTCGAAACATGTTGATCCAGTTATTAACAAGCGACTCTCCACATCATCTGCAACATTACTTAATTCTCCAGACAGAGGTACAGTGTCATGACAAATGTACAGGTTATGTCAAGCAAAAAAAATGTAGCAGTGGGTGAACCCCTCTGTATCCTCCACACAAAAGTTCTTCTGAATTTCCAAATAAATCTATTTAAAGGGACTGTTTTATACATGTCCAATCTTGCTATAAATTATGTATGTATAGTAAAGACTTACTTTGCATCTGCACATATGTAATATAGTAATGCAGTGTAGTTTTCTTGCAGCTTGTTTATAAATGTTTTAACTTTGTAATAGGCACCCCCAATATATTACAGTGACATAACTTGAAAACATCAGGTGACTGACATTAGAAGTCAAACATTGGGTGCATTTTATAGTCGTCCTCTGCACTTATAATTTTACACAATGCACATCATGCATGTTACTTATAGATCACTTCTATGCAAAGCAGATTCCTCTCTTGTCATGGGATTAGTCGTTGCTATTTTGTGCAGTTCTTCCATTTTCATACAACAGTTTATTTTTGTGTTCTCATTTGTAACCGCATATTGCCATCGTCTTCATTGTGCTTCATCCTTATGCATTCAGTGAGGCGTACTGACTGCTTTGTGATATGTTGGTTGTTTGTACCTAACATTTGTGGATTCCACCATTTAAATGTATTTCAAATATACATTTGTGATTATTAGTCATTTATTTTGCTTTATCCTACAGGATTTACAGTACATAGACAATATTTCATCAAATTTATTTAACTTGTTTTTATTAGCTGGAATTATTAAATATTTTAGTTAGATTTTAAAATGAGTAGCAGTGAAGAACTCGGGTAGCCACTATTATTAATAGATTGAGTACTACTCTTCAAAAGAATGTTCTGTCCTAGTAATTACATTATAAAATGATGCCAGTATTGCTTCCTCAGTCACCCTACAACTTCTTAGCTGTAGGACTACACAAGTACAGGACAAATACACACAATTTGCTACAGGTCTATCAGATTGATGAAACGGTCTGTTTATCTCAAAGATTGGGTTCTCACCTTACGGTATGAAGTGATCTAAAATGATGGTTTTTAATGGATCAACTGGTAAGTTCGTTCTCTTGGATTATAAAGTATTAAATGACAGCTAAATTTGAATATTATTGTATGCAAATATGAGGACACTTTGTAGCACAGTTAAAATCCCCAGAGGTGTTATAACATTTTTAAAATTAAATAAATTTAGACTTGACACAAATTGACTTTTCTGATTTGTTGTAATATTGTAACAGTTCCTAATTAGCTTTATTTCCTGCATGGATATAGGTCAAAATGAATACTCAATGCTATGCATGTGTTACTGGACAGTGTGCTTTTATCATAGAGCCATCACTGGGAATGTTCATGTCTATCATTGTGTTTATGACAACTAGGTCGCCGACCACAACTTAGTCCATGGGAGTCCAGTGTGGTGACAAGACTGCTAACGCCCACGCACTCGTACTTGGCCAGAAGTAAAAGCACTGCTGCCCTATCTGGAGATGCAGGTAAATTATTCACCCCATTCCAAGACTTATGGTATGTATGAATTATTGTCTGATAGTGTTTTCATAAATGAATTGTAAGTATGTAGTTGTTTCCATTTTTTACTAGATTGTGAGAAAATATAGCATGTCTTCTCTGGTTTCTTCTCTTTACATGTATGACATGTTTGGGAATGGTTTGTAAAAGAGTGAAGTAATCATACTTGTAATATATGACCATTGTGACCTCTCATATTCTTAGTTTGAACTGAACAAATTACAGCTTTTTTGTTTCTAAGGATTCCCCTATTTCTATTGAACCACTAAATTATCCAATTTTGTTTGGTTTTAAATAGAACAATCCATAAGCTTTTTAATTAGTGGCTTAGTTCACCTTGACTGTGTTTTTAAATATAATGTGTTGTATAAATGGTGTTGTAGATAGTATAGAAGAAGTGAATTACACCAGATTACATGATAGCTATGTACTGTGTATGTCTATTGCTGTACCCCTCTGCCAATGCTTTGCTTTCTGACTATACATATAGTATTGGGTTCACTGCATTCCTACGGTGACTTTCCTTTATGGTGAATGGGTCTCTAGGTTTGGTTATTTTCTTTTTCTTTTTTTTACTTTTTTTTTGTGTGCTTACAATTCTTAAATTACAATTATCTCTTATTAATAATTAGTTAATCTTTGTAAGATCCAATGTTTTATGCTTTAAAAGACCATTCCAAAACTATCACTGTTGATTGGCAGCATTTCATTTACGCTCTGGTACTTGTCTGCTACCCTAGAAGTGCAGCGAGAGGAGATCATGCCAAGCTGCCCATGGGGGAAGATTATACCCTCGAAAACACAACACTTAGGAGAAATGTTGCTCTACATATTGAAACTGATTCATCTGTAAATTGCAGCTCTCCATTCAGTAAAGCAATTAATATAAAAAGTTCTGTGCTTTGCAGACGACATTGATGGTTTTGGTTTATGTAAGTTCTTTTGGTGTTATTAACAGGCTCCTTCTTCTCTCTTCTTCTCTTGCTTCCTGTTTCTGGCGTTTTCATTGTCCACATTTCCAACTATATTCTCTTAAAAACACCTTAGTTATCCCCATTTGTCCTCGTTCAGCATCTTGCAGCCCCATAAGTCCTCAGCCCTACAAGACTCCAATCAGCAAAAGTTCAGAGAGACTGAAACTTTTTATCACACCAGATGCCATAGCGAGGCGAAGAACCATACACTTTACAGGGACCAAAAGTGTAAGTATGCTGCATTTTAGAACAATATCATTTACAGACTAATTTATACTAGAGCGTACCAATGGCCATTTGTGAGACATTTTTAATGTATTACAAAGAATTTGGTGATGTCAACTCCATTCCTGCAGGTCACTTAAGATAAATAAAGCTCCAGGTCCAGATGGCATACACCCAAGGGTCCTTATGGAGTTAAACTCGGAAATAGCTAGAGCACTATTCTTAATTTTCAGAGATTCAATCACATCAGGCTCAGTACCAAGGGATTGGCGAATAGCAGATGTGGTGCCGTTGTTTAAAAAGGGGTCGAGATCACAACCAGGGAATTATAGACCTGTAAGCCTGACATTAATAGTGGGGAAACTACTGGAAGGTATTTTAAGGGATAGTATTCAGGATTACTTGGTACACAATACAATTATTAGTGGGAATCAACATGGATTTGTGAGGGATAGGTCATGTCAAACTAATCTAATTAGTTTCTACAAGGAATTTAGTGGGAACTTAGACCAGGGCAGCACAGTAGATGTGGTCTACTTAGATTTTGCAAAGGCCTTTGATACAGTGCCACACAGGAGGTTGGTTTACAAAATAAGGGAACTGGGTCTAGGAATCAACATTTGTACTTGGATTGAAAACTGGTTAGAGAATAAGGAACAGAGAGTTGTGATAAATGGAACATTTTCTAATTGGTCAAAAGTCTTAAGTGGAGTACCTCAAGGTTCTGTGCTGGGGCCACTCCTTTTTAATATATTTATGACCTTGGTGTTGGTTTAGAGAGTAAAGTTTCTATTTTTGCAGATGACACTAAACTCTGTAAGGTAATAAAATCAGAGCAAGATGTAGCTTCTCTACAGAGGGACTTAAATAAACTGGAGGATTGGGCGGCCAAATGGAATATGAGGTTTAACACAGATAAATCTAAGGTTATGCATTCTGGGATCAAAAACAAGAACGCAATCTATAAATTAAATGGAATTAATTTAGGAGAATCTATAATGGAAAAGGATTTGGGAGTGCTCGTAGACAGTACACTTAGCAATAGTGCTCAATGTCAAGCAGCAGCTGCAAAGGCAAACAAAATATTGGCATGCATAAAAAGGGGCATAGATGCAAGGGAAGACAGTGTAATTTTGCCACTGTATAAATCGTTGGTAAGACCTCATCTTGAATATGTACAGTTCTGGGCACCACTCTATAAAAAAGATAATTTGGAACTAGAAAGGGTTCAGAGAAGGGCGACAAATTTGATAAAGGGTATGGAGTCATTAAGTTATGAGGAAAGGTTAGCCAGTTTTAGGCATGTTTACTTTAGAAAAGAGGCTTCTAAGGGGAGATATGATTACTATGTACAAATACATTAGGGGTCAATACAGAAAACTTTCATGGGAACTTTTTACCCCAAGGACTATACACAGGACACGGTCACCACCTAAGGTTAGAGGAGAGGAAATTTCACAACCAGCAAAGGAAGGGGTTCTTTACAGTAAGGGCAGTCAAGATATGGAATTCATTGCCAGGGAAGGTTGTGATGGCAGATTCAATAGATATGTTTAAGAAAGGGTTAGACAAATTTTTAGCGGAAAGATGTATCCAGTGATACAACCGTTAATTAAAATGAAGGATAGTAGTGGATATAGGGTAAAAATAGGACTGCAATATTGAGTCTGGGGGGATTTTCACAATTGAAACAGATTGGCACTTGCTTACTCTGGATCAATTTCAAATATAAGTGCAGGATCGCAGGAGATCCAAAATAGGTTGAACTTGATGGACTGGTGTCTTTTTTTCAACCTCATCAACTATGTTACTTGTATAATCAGCTAGTCACTTTATTGTATGTGTAAAAAGTCATAATGAACAGATCTGGCCTTTCGGTGCTGGGGATGTACTGCCTGATCCAGTGAGGCCAATGGCTGCTGTTGTGCTATGTATTTTAAAATGTTACAAATGAAGGGTCTTTGCTCTTGAGAGACAAATTGGACAGTCGTTTGGATAAAACCAACAATTCATTATCCTTTAATGTTCTCTACCTGTTTAATGTATTACAATTTGTTTACTGCACTATCATGTAATGAATGATGCAGAAGTCTTCTGTAATAAAGTTAATCACTTGCCACTAGGTTCTCTCCCTTGGCTCTTCAGCACTTTAAAAAGAGGAGAGTCCTTAAGCTTTGGAGACCATACAAAATATGTCTACTACATCCAAATAGTCCATTCAAACATAAAGAAGATAGGTCAATTCAGAAGGCTATACAACAGGCCTGGCCAACCTGTGGCTCTTCACTGGTAAAGCATGCTGGGGCTTGTAGTTTCACAACACTTCCAGAGCCACAGGTTGGCCAGGCTAGCTAAACAATAATTATTGTCAGGATAAGTCCCATTATCACCAGTATGGGCAGATTTGCACAGGACCAGCTGTACTACAGATCAATGGGTGGTGAACATTTTAAGAACTGGGTACAAAATAGTTTGATAGGTGTCCCAGCAGTAGCTTCTTCCAAACTAAGGCTCTATCAACCCTAATAGAATGGGTAGTCTTGCAAACCGTTTTCTATCCTTAATAGAGGCTCATGAAATGTATCTTTTTCTTGTAGGTCAAGAAGGCACAGGTTTTTATTCCAGGCTCTTTCTTTGTAGAAAGTCATCAGGAGCTTTTTGCACGTTGATAGATTTGAAGAGACTCAATAAGTTTGTCCATAACAGACATTTTTTCATGGAGTCTTTGAATTCAGTCATCGCAGGTAATCAATCTCGAGTTCATCAAATAAACTCTGCGAGTTCTGGGTATTGGACCAGCACATTCTGTTCACCTGTCTGAGCCTCGGGCTGGAGACCTCTCCACGAACTTTTATCAAGGTGCTAATTACTCTGGTGATGGGATTAAGGAAACAAAGAGTCAAGGTATGGATTTATATGGATGAGACTCTTCTGGTGGGAAGTTCAAGGTGGCTGCATTGTTCACAATCCAGCTATGCTCTTATAGAAAGGCTAAGAGTCATCTCATTCTATCACAACAGATAAAGTTTTTGGAAGTCCAGATAACACCATTCAGAACAAAGTGTCTCTGTCAGAAGAGAGATTTAAGATTCAGTACCTGACACATCAGTTGCAGACTCATCAAATGTCAATAAGAGGGACTTCATCTGTTAAGACTGTTTTCCTCTGCCATAGAGATTATTCCCTGGGTAAGGTAAATGTAACTGCTGACACAGTGGGGTCACAACCAGTCTTCTCTGAATCATGTGATCACTCTGTCAAGAGCCATCAGGGAAGCTCACGTGATGGCGATGCCCAAAATAAAAATAATAGGATAGTGTTCCAGCTAGAAATATGAGAATTCGGGCCTCCACTAGTGGAAATTATGGTGACAAGCTGAATTGCCAAGTTATTAGGTTCTTCTCTCAGCCCAAAGCTCAAGGGACATAGAGATAGATACTGACATTTTAATGAACATTTCACCTAGAGAAGGCCTTCTTTGTGATTTCCACTCACTCGCATTCTAAGAAGGATCTAAAAAGATATGGCAGAAATTCTTCCAATCCTTTCTAATTGTCTTTGGTTCCTTGTTGCCTGGGAGAGGTTTCAGGAGCAACTACTTCACCAGGTATCTTACATCAAGGCCCAATTCTTCAACCAAATCCAAAGTGCATATCTTTAATGGCATGAAGTTTGAGTGCAAACTGCTTAAGATTGAGGGAGTCTCAAAGCAAGTAATCAGCACACTGTACAGGCGAGAAAGAAGAATTCTTTAATAATCTAATACAGAATCTAAATAGAGTTTATCACATGATGTGACTCCATCTGTAGTCCAACTGGGATGGCTAATCCACAGATCCTTGCCTTCTTTCTGGATGATTTCAGCAAAGGTCTTGTTTTGTCTACACTCAAGGTACAAGTACTTGCTTTGAATGTGTATATTAGATACCAAGTTATCATCAAAATAGCTGATTATTTGCTGCTTCTAAGCAGTGAAGAAGATCCATCATTCTATCTGATCCTTTCTGTCCCTCTGATGTCTAACCCCTCTGAACCACTGCAAGAAGTTTCTTGGAGATGGGTGACACTAAGTGGCGATTTTTAGTGGCAATTACTTCTGCTCACAGGATTATAGAATTGGAAATTACAAGCACTGTGGTGCAAGGAGCAATTTTTGGATGTCTATGCAGAAAAGGTGGTTCTTAGAGCCCATATAGCATTTCTGCCTAAAGTAGTATCTACATTTCACATTAATTACGAGGTTGAATTGCTTTCTTTTTTTTTCCACAACCAAATGATGAAAGGGGAAGAAAACTTCACTCTCTGGAATTGTCGAAGACAATTTTCATATATCTATACAACACAGATGGATTCAGAAACACGGAGTAAATATTCATGATTCCTGCTTGATATTGGAAAGGCCATACCTCTTCTTAAAGCCGTTTCTTGAGAGATCAGAGAAGAAAAGGGACAGATATAAAAGTGAAATGGATGCAAGGTGCCCGAGATCCTACGTAGCAGCAGCTTGGGCAAGAAGGGCTTAAGGTCTCAACGACAGAGCTTTGCAAAGTGGCTGGATGGACATCTATTCATTTGTTGGTCATTATCATCTTGGATATCTTTTCCTCCACTGATTCTCAGTTTGGAGACATGTTCTTCTCTCATCCCCTAAATAAATTCATAATTTTGCAGCATAAGGTGGCTGGTTTGTTTTTTTGTGACTCTTCCTACTCTATTGCTTTGGTACATCTTAGTGTAATGTCTGCCATGGGACATTGAAGAGGAACAATAAAAATTATATTAATTTTCCTTGAAATACTCCATGGCAGCCCAGTTTCCCACCCATGTTTGTTATGTTTATATTTTTCAGAGGAATTTTGGGAAGTTGCTACAATATATAGGGGAAGAGGAGTAGCGTGTACCCAGGGCCAGATTAACCCGAGGTCTAACTGGGCTACAGCCCAGGGGCCTCGGGCATCCAGGTGGCCCTTGACATAGCTCAGCAGCATTATTGATCGGGCCGTTGTCGCCCCCGGCCCGATCAATGCTGCTGAGCCAGTCACTGTTGTCCTTCTGCGGCACTCAGTAATCTCAATACTGAGGAGATCTCGTGAGAGTGTCACGAGATCTCCTCAGTAAGGAGCTTACAGCGTACCGCAGAAGGACAACAGTGACAGGAGAAGGTAAGTGCTTTTGCTCACGGTGGAATGGGGGCCCCCTTAGCCCAGGGGCCTCCATTCCCTTAATCCGGCCCTGCGTATACCATATTGCGTGTGCGTGTGTGCATATATGTATGTAAAACACACATTTATATAATATATTAGTGTGTGTGGTTTTTTTTTTTAGCTGTCATGGAGTATTTTAAGGATAAGGAATTAACAGTAAGCATAGTTTGCACTTTTTTTTAGCCCCATTGTATTATCTACAAACAGCATGTCGTTTATTTTATTGAGTTTTGCAAGATTCCTATATAGTCCAAATATAATTTGCATTTAAAAGCACAACAGGGAGTTCCGAATGCCATTATTTCTTCAAGCCTCAATTCATAAGGCAAAATACTACCTTAAGTGTCGGACATGCAGGCTAAACTCTAGCACACAAAATACCTTAATATCCACAGGCATGGCTGTTTCATAGCGAATTAAAGCACTGAGCCAATGTTCTGTCTTTTTGTTCTGACAATTTTTTTTAAAAAATATTTTAAGGTGGAGAAAAAAGAAAAACAGGAGACTGATAGGGAAAGTGGTCTCCCAACATCTACTTCCACAGTCAAGATTTCCAGTTCCCATAGTATCCTCAAGACAAAATCACCAGTCCCTACATCTGGAGTGTAAGTGTGAACATGTCTTGCAGTTTAGTAGTATGCACTTATTATTGTAACCAAATCCATCGTTGTGTTTCCTAGTTGATGATGATCTGGATATGGCACTTCAAAATTATATGTGACCAATGCAATATTTGCTAGATAAGTTTTGTTTAACGTGCAGCACAATGGCAGTGCACTGTATGTCAGCCTCATGACTTTAGTGAATACTTTTAGCACTGGGGCAGGTAAGTAGAAAGTTATCTCCTTTTCCACTTTGAAATCACACTTAACAGTGCACTGCACTCATAGCTCAGTAAACCCTACACAGATTTCTTGTTATTTCAGTTGCATTGGTCACCAGTGTGTAACACTTACTTTAAATAATATATCACCTGAAGTCAGGTTTGTGTTTAGTTTAATGATGTTGAAATTGCATTTTTTTCCTATTAATTTATGAAACCTTTCGGTTTGCAGACCCACACAGAAATCAACAGTCACTTTGTTTAGTATAAGTAAGCCAGTACCAAGTCCATCTAACAGTTCCATCAAGGGGGCAACTATCTCTCAACGTCCACTGTCGCCGGGAAATGTCCGACCAATAAAAAGAGACACCAAGGAAGACAGCAAGAAAAAACAGGAAGAAAAACATCCTGACTTCACAGCTAATGAAACTACAGAGACAAAAGTTCTTTCACCAGCAGATGTAGAAAACACTAATGAAAAAAGGTCTTCAAGTCCTACTGAAGCTATGCAAGGTAGACCTCTCTCAACCGCCTTCTGTTGTCTGCATTGTCAGTTATTTACTAGATTCAGAATTTACACATAATAAGAGAGTTACACATATCTGTTTTGCCTAGTTTTAAATTGGATCTAATCCGTACGATTAGACGTTTGCTTTTAAAAATCCTATTACTTACCTACCTTACACTAGTGTTTCCTAATGCGTTTCGTTCTCGAGAAAACCTTTAATTTTAATTTTGAGACACATGGACATTAAAATTTAGATTGCAAAACTACTGCTTTTATGATATATATTGAGCCAAACATACATCTAAGGCGTTTATCCTCAAAATGTTAAACATAACACCCAAAGTAGGGGACACTTTGGATGGACTAGACCAGGGTTTTGAGTAGATAGATAGGACCATTTCTCCAAAATACAGAGTCTCTGCCTTAGTTACTGTACTACACTAAGTTCTGACTATCTGCATACCAACACTGCAAGAGGGACAAGAATAAGGTCAGTTCTGACACCTGTATTACTGTCTAAAACTGGTGGGTTTGCTCATAGCAACCAATCAAATATTCACTTTCATTTTCTAATATGTTATAGCAAAATGACTCTGGCTGCTATGGGCAACACCTCCTGTTCTACACTGTCAAATAGTTTTCGAAACTGACCCCCATTATATTGTTTCAAATGTAATTGGACTTAGCATATAGGACTCAACAAACGCATTCCAAAATACTTTATTAGAAAATGTCTGCACCATCTTATGCTTTTAGTTTTGGCCACCGCAGTCCATGTTATTCATATTTATCACATAAACTTGAATGTTTCGATTTTATTTTTGACCCCATTACAGACTCTCCAGTATTGCCATCTACACCAGTCATACCATCACCTACTGTGCCTGGCAAATCATTTGCTGGAACCACCAATCCAGAGGAAGCAACTAGAATTCTTGCTGAGAAAAGACGACTTGCTCGAGAACAGCGAGAGCGAGATGAGGAAGAAAAGAGGGAAAAAGAAGAGGAAGATCGGTAAAATGTTCTCACATAATTTAACGTTCTAATGTGAACAGTCAAGTTTATGTGTTAATGTGCCTAGGACAGAAAGCGAGCACTGGCTATGTGGTCAGTGTTGCCAACATTTATAAACATAGGGTACTTACATAAATGATCCACTTGTTGCAGGAAGAGAAAGGAGGAATTGGTTCGAAGGGAAGCTGAAGAAAGAGCTCAGCGAGAGGAGGAGGCGAAACAGCAGGAGGCAGAACGAAAAGAGAAGGAGGAACAAGAGCGTCAGGAAAAAGAAAAGCTGCTCAAACAACTAGCAGAGGAAAAAGAGCAAAGGGAGCAAGAGGAAGCGGAGCGTCTTCAGAAACAAGTGCGTTCACAGTTCCCCTCTGAAAACACTCCTGGCTGCACTCCTACAGTCAAGTCCATAAATATTGGGACATCGACACAATTCTCATATTGTGGGCTCTATACACCACCACAATCGATTTGAAATGAAACAAACAAGATGTGCTTTAGCTGCAGACTTTCAGCTTTAATTTGAGGGTATTTGCATCCAAATCAGGTGAACGGTGTAAGAATTACAACGGTTTCTATATGTACCTCCCACTTTTTAAGGGACCAAAAGTAATGGCACAATCGACTCAAAAGCTATTTCATGGACATGTGTGGACTATTCACTCGTTATTTCATCATCAATTAAGCAAGTAAAAGATCTGGAGTTGATTCTAGGTGTGACATTTGCATTTGGAATCTGTTGCTGTCGACTCTCAATATGAGATCCAAAGAGCTGTCACTATCAGTGAAGAAAGCCATCATTAGGCTGAAAAATCAAAACAAACCCATCAGAGAGGTAGCAAAAACATTAGGTGTGGCCAAATCAACTGTTTGGAACATTCTTAAAAAGAAAGAACGCACCTGAGAGCTCAGCAACACCAAAAGACCTGGAAGACCACGGAAAACAACTGTGGTGGATGACAGAAGAATTTTTTCCCTGGTGAAGAAAAACTCCTTCACAACAGTTGACCAAATCAAGAACACTCTCCAGGAGGTAGGTGTATGTGTCAAACTCAACAATCAAGAGAAGACTTCACAAGAGTGAATAGAGAGGGTTCACCACAAGATGTAAACCATTTGTGAGCCACAAAAACAGGAAGACCAGATTAGAGTTTGGTAAACAACATCTAAAAAAGCCATTAGAGTTGTGGAACAACATCCTATGGACAGATGAGACAAAGATCAACTTGTACCAGAGTGATGGGAAGAGAAGAGTATGGAGAAGGAAAGGAACTGCTCATGATCCAAAACATACCACCTCATCAGTGAAGCATGGTGGTGGTAGTGTCATGGCGTGGGCATGTATGGCTGCCCATGGAACTGGTTCCCTTGTATTTTTTGATGATGTGACTGCTGACAAAAGCAGCAGGATGAATTCTGAAGTGTTTCGGGCATATATCTGCTCATATTCAGTCAAATGCTTCAGAACTCATTGGACGGCGCTTAACAGTGCAGATGGACAATGACCTGAAGCATACTGCAAAAGCAACCAAAGAGTTTTTTAAGGAAACAAGTGGAATGTTATGCAATGGCCAAGTCAATCACCTGACCTGAATCTAATTGAGCATGCATTTTACTTGATGAAGACAAAACTGAAGGGAAAATGCCCCAAGAACAAGCAGGAACTGAAGACATTTGCAGTAGAGGCCTGGCAGAGCATCACCAGGGATGAAACTCAGCGTCTGGTGATGTCTATGCGTTTCAGACTTCAGGCTGTAATTGACTGCAAAGGATTTGCAACAAAGTATAAAAAAGTGAACGTTTGATGTAGGATTGTTTAGTTTGTCCCATTACTTTTGGTCCCTTAAAAAGTGGGAGGCACATATATAAACTGTTGTAATTCCTACACTGTTCATCTGATTTGGATGTAAATTCCCTCAATTTAAAGCTGAAAGTCTGCAGCACATCTTGTTTGTTTCATTTCAAATCTATTGTGGTGGTGTATAGAGCCCAAAGTATGAGAAGTGTGTTGATGTCCCAATATTAATGGACTTGACTGTATATTGAATGCCATAATTGTGTTTTAAACTTCTTAGTCTCATCCAATGTACATCCCACAGGCTGAAACAAAAGGATGGCGGGTTTCTTTAGAGAACCTTACTACTGTAGATGATCTGTAGCAGTCCTGTTCATTTTTTTTTCCATAGGAACAGCTGCACATACTGTAAGACCGGTTTGGGACTAGATCTGATGAAAAATAAATGTAATATATTATGGATATTCTCAGGAAATGTATGCATGCCTTCATCTTGACAAGTCTAATATTGTACTCATTGCTAGTAAGAAAAAGGATTGTTGAAGTCTGAGTGGTAACTATGACTGTGCAAGGCAGCAGGATGACTGCCTTCATACTCTGCTTGTAAATCAGCATTGATTTCCTAAAGCCTTATTCCTTGTATGTTTCTTACTGTTATCATAGTACATATTGATTGCATCCCTAAGCACAATTTATACAAGTATTTTTTTGAAGTTTGTATACTCTCCTCCAATATTCACATAGGTAATTCATTGGGTAATGTATTATGTACTTATAATACCAGTAAACACCACAAAAGGAAATTTGCAGATATCAACCATGAAGGTAAAATGCATTGTTGAGCGCATTCTACTGCAGCTCTGTTTGAAATTAAAGCAATACATCCCCACACCATTACAGACAACTGAAGCCACAAAATCCTGGGATCTGATGCAGGTTATAATGGTGAAACTGCAGTTTTAGAATTAATGTTACATTACTAGCGCTACCCCTGTATTAATCACCCAATTCACACTGTGCATGTCTGCCAAGCTATAAAGAACATAAGTGTTTGACCACAGCACTCTTTCAAATTAGATGCAGCCTGTTATAGCACACAGTCCCAATACGGAGGACATATTTTTACATGAATTCCAGTCATCATTGTTGTCTGGTACATCTGTTGTTATATTTTGTTGATAAGGTGCCATAAAAGGTCCGCAGCACCGTAAATTGAGCATACAGTAAAACGGTACATGACAAAACAGGAATTAAAAAAAAAACAAACAAAAAAAAAACATGACCCTACAATATAGACAAAACCGTACACAGGAAACAAATAGCTGAAATAACTAGGTGGGGAATAGTGTATCAGTGTGATTTGAGGAAAGTGGCATGAGAACTGGGGGATAAAAGAAGGAGCTATTCAGCACAATCTGAGCCTGCACCAGGGAGTATTGGCGCAGCAAGCAGGATCAGAGACACTGACTGAGGAGAGGAGAAAACACATAGGTGTGGTGTTGGCATAGGTAATGAAAAGAAGAGGACAGTCTATCCAAAAAGTAAGCTGGGTATAGCGATGGTAGGGAACCCAGGCGTTGGACCAACATCCATCTCATAAAGTGAAAAGGGTAGCTAAATATCACATATAAGTCATTCTAGGACATCCTTATAAGATTACGCCGTAGTTTTGTGGATAACTTTATGAACACCCCCATTACCGTTGCTGGATGGACTCTGCCTTTTTCATCTATCTCAATGTTAATAAACAGATGTTATGTCCAAATACAGTTGATATTATCAATATCCTTTAGCCATTAATACATGAGGCCTAACTCAAATTCAGGTTCCAGAAATGTGCAGCTCAAGGGGGGAATTCATTTGCCAGGTATGTGCTGCTGGACATTACCGCCATGTCTGGCTGCGCACATTGCTGGCCATTATGATAGGTAATCTTTGCTCATTAGCAGATATACCAGTCAGAACATTGTTGCGATGTGTCTCTGTGAACATTCCGGAGACACATCGCGCTGAATTGATTCTCTCCCAAAGTGTTTTTATTGCAGGTTTTTGGTGACCTCACTTAATGCTTGTAATAAAAAAAATTAGCAACTGCTAATAATTGTAGAACTACCACTTTTATATAATTCATCTAGAAAGAAGAAGCAAATCGCATTAGGATAGAGCGTGAAAAACATTTCCAAAAAGAGGAGCAAGAACGTTCAGAGAGGAAGAAGGTAAGAGGATACTTCTATAATAGTATGTCCTTGTTTTTTATCCCCAGGCTAACAAACAGCCAAATTGAGAAAATACATTTTTATGTTTGATCCTATGTGCTTTACAAATACAATGTTCATTTGTAGATCCTCACTAATTTTAAAAACGTGTAAAACTGATTAATACATCCATTCTGTAATAAATGAAAACTAATTACAATAACAAAATCCCCTATTATACTGTTAGAGAAAAACACAGACGTAGCCAACTGAGAACATATTATTTATTAGATAGTCACTGTGACATCTACATTTTGAATGTATATTACTTTGAATATATGTTATGCCCATTCAACATTTGTGTATAAAATGCAGGTCAAATGCTCAGTAGGAGACCAGAGTTTGTCCCAAAAATGTTACTGAGACACCTCAGTATCTGTCATGACTGCTTGCAACAGCTTCCATTGGCTACCTGCTTTGCCAACTTTGTGAGTGGGGACACTGGCTGGTCTGTTTGCGATAACAGAATAGCATTGTGGAGTTCTGTTCTGCTGGTAAATAATTTCATTCCTTCAACTAACCTACAATATTTTTTCTTTTTTTTTTTTCTTTTGTACAGCGACTGGAAGAGATCATGAAGAGAACCAGGCGTAGTGAAACTGGGGATAAGGTAATTTTAAAACTAGTAATTGTCTTGTAAACATTCCTGATTAGGCTAAAACCACATATTGGCATTAAATGTATTCACAGAAAAGAAGCAATGGATTTTACCTGCAGCTGTCACAGTTGGCTCTTCACAGAACAGCACAGGAATTTTAATACGCAAGGGCCAAAATTTCTTGCTGACATGTAGTTGTCCAGAAAAATATGGATTTTCTGAATACATTATTTTAGTATTTTGCTGAATCGCAAAATCCTACTGAGCAGAGACCCCACCCCCCAACTGCCAGCCCCCTATTGTGCTCAGACCCCCCAAATGCCAGCCCCCTATTGTGCTCAGACCCCCCAAATGCCAGCCCCCTATTGTGCTGAGACCCTCCCCCAACTGCCAGCCCCCTATTGTGCTGAGACCCCACCCCCCAACTGCCAGCCCCCTATTGTGCAGAGACCCTCCCCCAACTGCCAGCCCCCTATTGTGCAGAGACCCTCCCCCAACTGCCAGCCCCCTATTGTGCGGAGACCCTCCCCCAACTGCCAGCCCCCTATTGTGCGGAGACCCTCCCCCAACTGCCAGCCCCCTATTGTGCGGAGACCCTCCCCCAACTGCCAGCCCCCTATTGTGCGGAGACCCCCCCCCAACTGCCAGCCCCCTATTGTGCTGCGACCCCCCCCAACTGCCAGCCCCCTATTGTGCTGCGACCCCCCCCCCAACTGCCAGCCCCCTATTGTGCTGCGACCCCCCCCAACTGCCAGCCCCCTATTGTGCTGCGACCCTCCCCCCCAACTGCCAGCCCCCTATTGTGCTGCGACCCTCCCCCCCAACTGCCAGCCCCCTATTGTGCTGCGACCCTCCCCCCCAACTGCCAGCCCCCTATTGTGCTGCGACCCTCCCCCCAACTGCCAGCCCCCTATTGTGCTGCGACCCTCCCCCCAACTGCCAGCCCCCTATTGTGCTGAGACCCTCCCCCCCAACTGCCAGCCCCCTATTGTGCTGAGACCCTCCCCCCCCAACTGCCAGCCCCCTATTGTGCGGAGACCCTCCCCCAACTGCCAGCCCCCTATTGTGCGGAGACCCTCCCCCAACTGCCAGCCCCCTATTGTGCGGAGACCCTCCCCCAACTGCCAGCCCCCTATTGTGCGGAGACCCTCCCCCAACTGCCAGCCCCCTATTGTGCGGAGACCCTCCCCCAACTGCCAGCCCCCTATTGTGCGGAGACCCTCCCCCAACTGCCAGCCCCCTATTGTGCGGAGACCCTCCCCCAACTGCCAGCCCCCTATTGTGCGGAGACCCTCCCCCAACTGCCAGCCCCCTATTGTGCGGAGACCCTCCCCCAACTGCCAGCCCCCTATTGTGCTGCGACCCACCCCCCAACTGCCAGCCCCCTATTGTGCTGCGACCCACCCCCCAACTGCCAGCCCCCTATTGTGCTGCGACCCACCCCCCAACTGCCAGCCCCCTATTGTGCTGCGACCCACCCCCCAACTGCCAGCCCCCTATTGTGCTGCGACCCACCCCCCAACTGCCAGCCCCCTATTGTGCTGCGACCCACCCCCCAACTGCCAGCCCCCTATTGTGCTGCGACCCACCCCCCCAACTGCCAGCCCCCTACTGTGCTGCGACCCACCCCCCCCAACTGCCAGCCCCCTACTGTGCTGCGACCCACCCCCCCAACTGCCAGCCCCCTACTGTGCTGCGACCCCCCACCCCAACTGCCAGCCCCCTATTGTGTTGCGACCTTCCCCCCCCAACTGCCAGCCCCCTATTGTGCTGAGACCCTCCCCCAACTGCCAGCCCTCTATTGTGCTGAGACCCTCCCCCAACTGCCAGCCCTCTATTGTGCTGAGACCCTCCCCCAACTGCCAGCCCTCTATTGTGCTGAGACCCTCCCCCAACTGCCAGCCCTCTATTGTGCTGAGACCCTCCCCCAACTGCCAGCCCTCTATTGTGCTGAGACCCTCCCCCAACTGCCAGCCCTCTATTGTGCTGAGACCCTCCCCCAACTGCCAGCCCTCTATTGTGCTGAAACCCTCCCCCAACTGTCAGCCCCCTATTGTGCTGAGACCCACCCCCAACTGCCAGATCCCTTCACCTTACTAGTCCTCTTCTGACTCTCTCAGCCGCCTCTAATGCTTATTGGTCCTCAATGAGCATGGAATCGACAAGAGGAAGTGCCACTTTTGGGGTCATATAGGCTTATGATAACTTAGCACTAACATGTTGTGATAACCACAGTATCAAGCAGTGACTGCAAGTGCAGCGGACAGCAGCCAGTAAGCACCATAGAGAAAGTTATTGGATTTGGTTCAGTGTTAAAAATAGGATTTGTCCAGCGCTAAATCCTTTGAAAAATGTCTGAATTTGGTCAGAACACTGAATCAAGAATTCAGCACATCCCTAGTTTAGTCTGCTGGAATGTCTAAGTGTATGAGCAATTCTGATCTTATATGCAGAAGGGACAAATGGAAAACAATTATTATAGGGCTTAAAGCTGGTAAGAAATTTGAGGACATCCAATCAACTGTTTTCTAAAAGATGACTAGCGTGTAGCTGTAAAATTATCAAGCCTCAAATTTAGTTTTCTTGTGTTCATAGAGATCTACTACAAACTGCTACAACTTGCTAATTGTATTATTGTAATCTTTCCGCAGCAATCCAATGTTGAAAGAAATGGAGAAATATCAAAAACAGTGGAAAGCACAGGTATTTAATACATTATCAGGCATTATTATTTGCAGTATTACACTATGATTTTTACAAGCACCACCAGCATTAAAAAAAAACAACTTGAAATAAACAATTATTTATGTAGCTCCAATCATATTTCAGAGCGCTGTACAGAGAATATGTAATCATTCACATCAGTCCCTGCTCTAATAGGTTCTAAATTCCCTACCTAGCACACACTAGTGTCCATTTTATCAGAAGCCAGTTAACCTACCAGTATGTCTTTGGATTGTGGGAGGAATCCGTAGCATCAGCTGATATCCATGCCAAAACAAACTCCGCACATAGGGCCTTGGTTGAAATGAATCTGTGATCCCAGGGCTGTGAGGCAGCATTGCTAACACTGTATAAAGCTGATATGTAAGCGTTATATTATCTTTTAGACAGTGCTGCAAATGGTTAGCACCAATAAACTGAGCAATGGTAACAACTCTTCTTATATTACAGATGTTCCATTATTGCTGTGGTTATGTTTTTGTTTTGTTTTTGTTTTTTTTCATTTCATATAGTTGTCCTAGTTGACACAAAAGAAAAATAGGCCAAAAAATAATAGCTTCTACTAATGTCATTCATATATTTAGTCCAAGCTATTGACCCACTGAAGTCTTGATGAGGAACTTACTCCTGGGGGTATATTTAACAAACTGCGGGTTTGTAAAAGTGGCGATGTTGCCTATAGCAACCAATCAGATTCTAGTTATCATTTAATTAGTGCATTCTACAAAATGACAGCTAGAATCTGATTGGTTGCTTTAGGCAACATCTCCACTTTTTCAAACCCCCAGTTTAATAAGTATACCCCTGAAATGTTTACAATCTGATAGCTTATAATGTTCATTATGGGTGTCATTTATAATTAGCAGCACCTGGACAAACTATGTTGCAGTGTGAGTGGTGCAAATACAATTTATTTTTTTGCATGCAGGGAACATACTGCGCTTCTGCCTGTGGCACCCAAATACTGGTCAGATTAACTTTTACACTGAGATTTGAAGTTAAGTTAGGATGTGCCCACTCCCAACACTATATCTGTCCAGAAATCTGACACTCGACAACCTCCACCCCCTACATGGTTTTTCCCAGGTTTGCACAAGGTTTCCAAAATTGCACCTTTAGCTGTATTTACTCCAAGCTCTATATGAGGCCCTGTATGTGCATTTTCTTTCCAGCCATTACACCATCACAACAGGAGCAGGAATCTGTATTTCTCCAGAGCCCTGTAGAAACCCCTCACAATGGAGAATCGCTGGCCCCCTCGCCGAGGATCATTACTTTGGATAGGTAATACTAGAGTCTTTACCTGAACAAATTTAAATGTATGTTGGTGTTCTTATACTGTTTTGCACTCTGCTGTTGAACACATACAGCTCTCCAGATGCAAAACAAAACCTGTACATGTACCAGCCTTGAAATATGCTTGCTTTGATGAACTCTCCTTAATGGGTCTTTTTTTTTTTTTTTTTTTTTTTTTTTAATGGCTTTTAGCTCTGAGAAACAGCCAAATGAAAATGGTTTATGTACGCCGAATAACAACTTTGAAGAGATTATAAACTTGCCAGTTGGAACTAAATCCATCAAACTTGATTCTCTAAACAATGAGGGAAACAGCATTCAGGATCTTCCTCTGAGTCCAATTATAGCTTTTGAAGTCGATAGTGTACAAACACCACAAACAGCAGGTACAGTAATAGTTTTATTGGCTGTGTATAATACTGAACCAATAAAATAAATAGTTGGCTCTTCTCTGTTGTGTACAATTTATATTTTAGTGAGATAACTACCAAAATAATACAAATATTGAGTAAATGGGATTTTAAACTAGTACTTCCACACAGGTAATTAAGAAATTATAATGTCTTTGTTTAAGATCATGTATAAAAATGCTTTCATATCATTATCCTACCTGGTTAGAGAAGTAAACGTCACTTTGAGAGAGGGGTGATTGTTCAGACATGTTTGCTAGAGCTACAGTGGTGCAGACTGCTTAATTTGCTTAAGATTAATGAAGAACATCATCATCATCATTTATTTATATAGCGCCACTAATTCCACAGCACTGTACAGAGAACTCACTCACATCAGTCCCTGCCCCATTGGAGCTTACAGTCTAAATTCCCTAAAACACACACACACACACACACACACACGTCAATTTTGTTAGCAGCCAATTAACCTACTAGTATGTTTTTGGAGTGTGGGAGGAAACCGGAGTACCCGGAGAAAACCCACGCAAACACAGGGAGAACATACAAACTCCACACAGATAAGGCCATGGCCAGGAATTGAATTCATGACACCAGTGCTGTGAGGCAGAAGTGCTAACCATTAGCCACCGTGCTGCCCTAACAGTGGTTAAGATGATGTTGGAATAGAAATATGAGGTAAAGTCATGATTAACAAGAGGTTGCTCGCAAGCAGCTGTGTGCATAAGTGATTCTGGAGTGTTGAAACATAGATTTTCCACCACCGTCAAAAAAAAAAAAATGAAACTTATGTATGGGACTTCTTTCTAATCTGAAGAAGCCTAAAATATAGTAAACAAAAAATATACTACATTTAGTGACTGGTCATTTTTGGCCCTGCACCCGCTGCAAAATGACACGATTGGGAACATGGCCAAAATGATAGCATTTGTTGTGCCACGCACTCTTGCTAACACTGTACATGTAACAGCTGATTGTAGGAGATTCTCTGTCTTGCTGGAGGGGGCATTTTTTTTTTCAGACAGACAGCGCAGTCGTCGATACCCTTTCCAAACGAACATTGAATGGGAAAAGTTTTGTCACTTTTCCCATCACTTTAAAAAAAAAAAAAAAAAAAAAAAAGTTACTCCAACAGAACTGAGGATCTCACTTGGATATTACTGCCACCTGGAAAGTGCAGGAATGATTTTTGCTTTATCCTATCATACTGAATTCCATGTAAAGTTACATTGTAAGTTGAGTGCCATTGACCTTTGATCTACAAACTAGCTCTATGTTTAAAAATATTCTTAATATGCTTTCTTTATACATAATCTTTTTCTGTTTTGTGTTCACAGAGGTAAATTGAACACCAAAAGTGACATTTTAAAAATCATCATTAAAGCCCCAGGGAATCTTTGTAAAGTTTAAAAAGGATTGTTTACTATATATGTGGAAAACCTTACTAGAACCAGCCGATGGACAGCTGCTCTATCCAAACAGACCGTGTCCGGTGCATAAACCAGCTGCTTTCTCTCAAATGCTGCTTCCAGCAAATACCATTACATTTGAAGTCTTTACCTACGTTGAAGGGGAAACATTAATTGGAAGCATCAAGACTGTGTGGGAGAGTTTTTGGGATTGTCCAATTTTAAACAATTGTTTAACCTGCTAATAATCTTTTACACTGTATGTTTAATACTTGAATATACCATCATAGCTCTACATGTAGGGCTATAGAGTGGTTCCATTTAAGCCATTTGGTTTAAATATTATTGCTGAGAACTCCATTTATAGGGGCTTTAATGTATAGGCTACTGTATCAGGTTCTCAGAAATGTAATTAGTACATGCATATCTGAATCATCTCATAGGTTGGTTTCTTTCTCGTTTTCTTTGAAAGTAATTGACAATTGCTTAATTTTGATCAGTAAGAAACTAGTTGTTTGATTTGCTTTTATTTTATTTTTTAAATAATTTTTGAACCAATGTTTCCATAGTAAATTATACCTGATTTTACCATACTTGAATATTTGTTGTACAATAACAGAAATTGAAAGAAAAAAAAGTCTCTATATTGTAACTGTTACTTTTTGTCTGCTCTACTTACCTATAGATGTTTCTTTGCCTTATTAAATTCTAAAACACGGATATATTATATATAAAAATGGGTGGGGTCGAAGGAAAATAAGAATTATCACTTTGAAAACATTTGTTCCTTTGCTCGTTTCAGAGCAAAACAAAATGTTGAACCATTATTAATTTCTCTTTATTTGTCGATATAAAGTGTCTTTTTTTTTTTTTATATATCTTTCACCGTTTTCCTCACATGAATACACTTACACTGTACATTGCTGTTTTTGTCTATCGAATGAAGGTTTATAATATTGCACTTTTTTTAAACCTCACTACTATAATTTACTTATTTGTGTTTTAAATTATGATGATACCAGTCAAGGGAAGGGTGATAAAATGCTAGCCTATAGTTTCCCATCACTCGTTGTCAAGCATCCCTCTTAGGTTTGTGGAAGTACAGTCTTTAGTGAAGGTGTACAATAAAGACAAATGTTACACTACATTTCTCCAACAGGCATATGCTAAAACAAGGCCTAGAGCGCATAAGAGGACTGGAGATGGACATCTATGTTAGCCCATAGGTCTGGATATTTATGTCTACAGGATTTGTACGCAACTGCAAATAAAACCTGTTTTTTTTTTATAAAGTTATGTTGAGTTAATGTCACACATCAGTTAATAGAGTAATACAAGTAAAAAACATTTGGTTCACGTTTTACACAAACTCCACTTTCATACACTGAGTTCGGATTTGTTTTTTGGTTTGTTCTGATGCCCATGTACATAAGAGTTATATTTAAAAAAAATAATGTAGTTTATTTCTTTTAATCTATATAGCATGTTATTAATTAATAAATATGTTTGAAGTAATTTTAATTAGCCTAAAATCTGTGTATTTATTTTTATCTTCTTTTTGTTTTGTACAGTGCAAAGGCATTACTGAAACAGACACAGTATTAACACAGTTGCTGAACAAGCTAAACAATGATAGGTCAGCCACAATGAAACATGCCCAAATAAACATTCAACTTTCCACTTTAATTTAATATTCAAATTACTCCTTTATACATCCACCGGTTCACAATATGACCATGTCAACATTTTTATGTTACAATACACTGGCAATGAATTAAAAGTAATCTGGTATAAAACACAAAGTTATATAACATATAAAATCCAATTCTGAAAGGTATTTTTCAATAAAGAACACAAAGGTGTATAATAAATAAAAGGGAGACGTGATTTTGGAAGATGCAGTTAACAAGTATAATTCCACTGAAAAATGATGTTGCCTAGTTAAAATCATTATGCTGAATATTACAACTTTCTTGAGTAATTCCTGTTGATCAAAGTGCAGTGCACAGATTGTTTTTCTGGTTGCAGATATCCCTAATGAATGACCATTCTAAACAACCTTTGAAATGTCAGTAACAGTGTGTTTCTGGGTCTTTATTAGCCAATTCCAAGCAAAAGTCCCATTTAAAATATGAGTTGTTGTAATAACTAACAATAAGTGAAATTGTCTAAGTCATTTTTGAGTGGAGATACCCTTTAAAGTGGATCTGTGTATCCAATACAAGGAATGTGCTCTATCCAGTGAGAATGGGGTTTGTGTTCTGCAAGTATCAAGCCAATGCTTATTATCAGGAGGTTGCACCGTCAACACTAGCAGTAACAAGACCCACATCACTAAATAATTTCCCTACTTTGAAAAGTAAAACACTACAAGCAACAGTCAGTGGGGTGAATTACAGCTTTCCCCACTAGCCAATACTATGTAAAAAATATTAAAGCAAGGCTAGCAAATCACTCATTCAAGTTTAAACTGTCTGTCTGACTGATGGCCAGTCTGAGCAGTGCCTGGGTCTCCTCTGCCTGCTGGTGGACTTGTTCAAGTTGTTCCTTTAGACGACTTTGACTGATGATCATGGAAAACTCGGGATCTGGAAAAGACAAGGAGAACAGTGGCTGCGTTATTCTCCGTAAAATTTGAGGTTATTGATATTGTATCACATAACTAAATTGTGCCACCCTTCAATTTATATTCCAAGTTCTTGGTACACAGTTACTTTACTACCTTTAGTGATCTCAATGCTCTTGTTTCACTTTCATGTGCTGCTGCCTTTACCTGCCCTTTTAATCATCCTTTGTGTCCTCTTTCCATATTCACGTTATATAGTCCTTCAAGCAATATTTAATTGTTAGACTTAACATTTTGTTGCCTTGTATTTTGCCCAATAAGACACTGAGGGAGCAAAGATGGACATTATAAAGATAATCCCTTTTCTCTCCTCTACCATTAACAACTGCATTATGCTGTCTCTGTTAAACACTTCCGCACTGCTCACCATCCCTGAAACTGCTATAGTCTTTCATGCAGCGGACCAAATGATCCAATTACGTTTCATACAGGAAATATTTCAGAGATCAGTCTTTCAATGCTATTGATGCAACACTCATTACGTCCTTTTCTTGTATGGGATGGGCCCATACATACATACATACTATTGGTGAGCTTGGTGGTTGATATTTTCCACACTAGTGAGGATTTTTGGGGTGGGTTTTGTTCGAAGGTGAAAAGAAAATTACCTTGAAATAGAAACTAAAAATCTAAATTGGCTGCATCATGCAATTGAATAACACCCATTGATGATTTTAAGTCTATTGATAGGAGATGGAAGCGGAGTGTAGCAAGTTATATTCAGCCAATAAATACCTAATAAATGTCATCAAGTGATTGGTAGGTTAAAATAGATGTGTATGAATACATCAATGTTAAATGCAATATAAAACAAAAAAAAAAATCAGGACCTACTGATTCCACATAAATAGTTGAATACCTTGGTTAAAATTCATTTTTTTTGTTATACTCGAGTGCAGAAAGTTTTAACTTATAAGACACTGGTAATAAAGACAAAATACATAGAATGAGAGTTGCATTCAATATATAGGGGGGGGGATTCGGGCGTGAAGTGCGGAGACACTTTGTGGTGGAGATTTTAACAGAAATCTCCACTCATTTTTCCTTTCACCCAATAGAGATGCGAGGAAAAATGAGTGGAGATTTCTACTGCAATTGCCAACAATGTGCGCCCCCATAGACTAAAAGGAAATGCACTGCTAACTTGGTCCGTTCTGAAAAACTGACATTTCCAGGGAGAAATTTTTAAAACGTGGGATTGTACTTTATTAGAAACAGTTGGCAACTACGCATTGTACTTTGATGGATTATAATTTATTGATTATAGAATAAAGAGTTGTCACGTTCGTTCAGTGACTTTAAAAAGTATTCAGTTAGCTTTCAGATTTTATTTTCATATCATGGCATCGAAATGGATTAATTTGAGAATCCTTTGTTTTTATGTAATCTTTGTTTAATTATGGCCAACACATAACATGATTACATATCTCGTGAGAATTCTTAACACTGATTCACACAAAATACTCTAATGTCAAATAAAAAAAATAAAGCTTTTTCTTAACTTGGATGGAAGCAGAGACAATAATTGATTACATAAATATTCACCTCCCTGTTTTAATACGAAGTAAAAGCACCAAGCATTTAGGTGTAATTATTCAAAGGCATAGCATTTAATGTGACCTTACAACCAAGTGAAAAAGAAACAAAGACAATTTTTAAAGAAAAAGTGAAAATAAAAACCCTATAATTCCCTGATTGCATAAGTATGTACACCCTTCAACTAATACTTTGGGGTAGCACCTTTTGCTTTTATTATAGTAGTGAGTCTTTTTGAATAAGCTTCAGCTTCGCAACTAGCAACTGTGAATAGCTCTCTCTATGCCATTCCTCAGGTTATCAATGGGATTGAGGTCTGGGGCTCTTATAAGACTTTGATCTTCCTTTTCTGAAGCCATCCCTTGGTGGACTAAGATGTGTACTTTGGATTGTTATGTTGGAAGGTGAAATTCCTCTGCCTATTCAGTTTTCAGACAGAGGCCATCAGGTTTGTGCCAGAATAACTTGATATTTGGAGGTATTCATTATGCCCTCTATCCTTACTAGAAACCCTTTCTTAGCAGAAGAGAAGCAGCCCCAAAGCATGATGCTGCCACCAGCATGCTTCACAATTGGTATGGTGTTCTTTGGCTGATGAGCAGTTTTGTCTTTGCGCCAAACATATCTTTTCGAATTAATGCCAAAAAGTTCAACCTTTGTCTAATTATAGACCATTGTGGGAAATGGTGATTGCATATATTTTTTTAATTTTTTTTGGGCAAAATTTAGGCTAGCTTGGATGTTCTTTTTTTTATGGCTTTTGTCTTGCCACCATACCCCAGACAGGCACAGAGCACAGGAGATTGCTGTCACATGCAGGGAGTAACCAGTTCCTGATAGAAATTCCTGCAGCTCATTTAATGTTGCTGTATGCCTATTGGTAACCATCAACTTCAAAGGGGCGTCATGTTCTTGGAAATGCCCATTGTCACATTTTCTCCACTTATTGAGGACCGTCTTCACAGTGTCTCAAGTATGCAATGCCTTTGAAATTCTTTTATACTCCTGATTGGTTTGGTACCTTTCAACAATGAGGTCCCGTAAACAAAATTGCAAGGAAATCCTACAGGAACAACTGATCTTTCTTTGAGACAAATCATAATCACTTTCATTGCATGCAGCTGTATTATAATTGCCTTGAACTTGAGTCGTTTACTCTAAACATAGTTACAGCCCTGTTATAAAAAGTTGTGCACACCAGCAACTAGGATAGTTTTTTTTATTTTTTACATTTTCCTAAAAATTGTATATTTGTTTTTTTACTTGAATGTTTGTTTGTGTTGCAAGGTAACATTAAATATGGAAAAAGGATATTTGGCTTTACATCACAAACACTTGCAATTTCAATAAGGATATGTAGCCTTTTTTTTATATCCACTGTACATGTGTAGAAGAATCTCTTACACTTGGACCTTCATTCCAAGTATACAGTTCTATAATAGATGCTGATGGTACATGCCTGTCACTTTCATTGTTGTTTTTTTTCTGTTGCCTTCTAGTGGAAAATGAATCAAATAGGCTCTAACCTGTTTGCTTAGGATTTTAGATTCAAGTTAAAATTTCAGAGAGAATAGATAATAGTCCAAGCTCTGATGTTATTGTTTCACCCCACAATGGAACTTGGCATAAAACCATGACTACAGTAACTTAAAGCATTTAATGTGCAGTCTCAAAGCCTATTAAAGTGGAATTCTTGGGTAGGGTGAAGATACCCTACGCACCTCACTGGAGCTCCAGGAGAAATGGCTGCCTGGAAGAGCCTTTTCTCCAGGAGCTCAGTCGTTTGTATTGATCCATGCAGCGTACTTTTCTCTGAATCCCACTTCAATTGGGACTGTGAGACAAAGTTGCAAGCACAGAGCTCTTATTGATCTGTGTGGCCACACCATCATTCAGGCACCATTTTAGAATGACAAACAAGCAACACTTTCATGGCTTTAAAGCTAATAATCTAAAATACAATGTTAGCGAAAGAACCCGCACACACTAGTGAGCATTCTCCTTGATTTCTATAAATGTGGACAATGCCTACACCGTTTAGAAGCATTAATATTTACAATATTAATATACAACTCTGATCTCATTAGTTTATGCACAGCTCTCTTAAGGTCAACCATAGCATGAGTTGAGGTCTGGACGTTGGTTCTTATCTTTTTCAGCAAATCGGTTGTAGATTCACTGGGTGTTGCATGATCACATACAGGCCAAGCTTCAGTTGTCTGACAAATGGCATCAAATGCTGGTATAATGAGGACTTCATGAAGGACATTGACTGCAAGGCATCCAGGGCCTTGTGTTTACAAAACAACCCAAAAGCGTTCTGGTCAGTACGAGATTCTTTTTGTGGTACGCTTCATTTGGTTTTCACCAAACATGGCATTAAGAACAGACAATTGTCTTGTCTGTCCATAGGGTATTATTCCAGAAGTATTATGTTTCAATCAGACGCAACTTTGCAAATCTAAGCTGTATTGTGATGTTTTGTGTGTTTTTTTTGTCAAGCATGGGCTTTCTCCTGGCTGCCCTTCCATGAAAGCCATATTTGTTCAGTCTTTTTCTGAGTCATTAATATTTACTGTGTTGGTAGATCCCTGGATGCAGCTTTTGGGTTATTTTCTGGGAGGCCCACTATTCACTCCTGGGAAGATTGATAACTGTTTTCAATGTTCTCCATTTGTGAATAATCTTTTTCACTGTAGAATGATGGACTTGAAATTGTTTAGAAATGGTCTAATAACCCTTTCCAGCCTGATGATAAGAAACAGTTGATTTTCTGAGATCCAAGCAGATCCCTAGATGCAAACATTAAACCTATAGCAATTGGTAAATGTGTAAACAAGGACCAGGTATCAGCCCAACACAGCTGCTAGCTGAGACCAGTGCCAGTCCATGCTGCCCACAAGCAACCCATCTTTCTGGTGGAGTAAGCCCTGAGATTTTCTGTAACAGGTTGCCCTTCTCCATTGTAAGCCTGATGGACTACCAACAAATCCATCTTGCAATCGATGCCTTGGACACTGGCCAAGTCCTCTTGTGGGCCTCCTAGAGGATAAACCTATCCTTAGTCTTGTAAATGTTGTGATTTCTATGAATATAGTTTCTTAAAGCTCTGACAACATCGTCATCACCCTCATTGTTAGGAGATCTACCCTGAGCCAAGGCCAGAAACACTTTGTCTTGGGTAAGGTAAAATCTGGAAACCACTTTAGGCTGAAAGACTGATCTATCTTCGTGGAATATAAGAGAGGGAGACTTGAACAAAATACTGCCAGCTCTGAAACTCTTCTAGCAGTCAAAATAGCTAAAAGGAAAATGGGATTTCTGTGCATCAGGATCTTCGTGGTTCAGCTGGAGCCACAAGAATGACCAAACCACCTCTCCCTTCACCTTCATCAAGAACTAGAAGGAACTGCCAGTCCAGGGGAGTGACATGACCTCTAGTAAAACAGCCTTTGGGTCTTTTGCCCTTAAACAAAACAGTTCCACCAAGATACCATCATATCAATGATATGTCCACAGTCTGAAAAGACATCTGAGTGAAGAGACCATTCCCATGGGTGAAAAGTCTGCCTGCTCAGAAAGTATGCTTCCCAGTTGTCTATCCCTGGGATGAATACTGCCATGATGGTCTGAACATTTGAACTGCCCAATGTAAGCTGTTGACTGTCTCTAACATGGCAAGAGGACTTCTGGTGCCTTCTGGTGGTTGAGGTATGCCACAGCTGTGCCATTGTCATACTATATCTTCACTGCACTCCCCCGCAACAAGTATTCTGTGCTGACTAGAGCCCAGAAAACTGCTCACAATTCTAGCACGTCTATTAGGAATCTTGGTCTTTCAGTGGCCCAAAGATCCTGAAAGCGAGAATGAAGAATGACAGAACCCCCCAGCACCGAAGGCCAGCAGGCATCTGTAGTCCAATCCCAAATGGAAAATGTGCAACTTCTGCATTCACCAAAGGAGCAAGTAACACACCTTTGGGAAAGGCATGTCTGTTAATTGGATAGGCAAAAGGTGATATCTTTTACTTTGAGAGGAGTTATATCTGGAACTCGCTCCCATGAAACTTTACAAACTGGACTGCCTCAAAAGTCAAAGCCATCTTGCCCAGTACTCATGCAAAAGTGTACAAAAGTCTATCTGCAAGCCAACAGAGACGTTACAATACTCTGCAAGGCCAGAATTTTGTTTAAGGGTAAGAACACCTGTTTCTGGTGTCAGAGAAGACCCAAAATGATCATTCACTGTGACTGTCAATTTGGGCTTTTTGTAATTAAGAATCCACCTGCGGTATTCTAAAGTTTGTGCAGTCTCCTGGACGTAGGCCTCAAGCATGATATTATTATAATAATTCATGGGTGGGCAAAATGCCTGTCATGCTAAGAGCTTGGCTGAATACCTGTCTGGTGGGTTTATAGCAGTGCAAGCCGCTCTCCCTCTGAATTCCTCCCTTGGCGCAAAAGATTGTCCTCTGGGGGTACTCGCGCCTCATTTTTCCTCCAAGTGCATTCTGTGAGAAATGAAATCTGGCTGGGCTTTAGGAGCATTAAATGAAAGCAAAGAATTCCTTCACCCTGTAACTTGGCTGGAAATCTTATCTAGCTTAGGGCCAACTATATCCCCTCCAGAGAATGGAAGGGATACTATAGTCCCCTTAAATAAGATATCAGGTTCCCAGGCTTTAAGCTACAGAGTCAGAAGAGCAAAGAATACTTTAGCTGAAATCCTAGCCCAGACCAGTCTGACATCTAGAGTGGCATCTCCCAAATACTCTGTAGCTCCCTGAATCTACTCCTACAAAAGACATCCTGGTCTGCTTGCTAACAATCCTTCGGAAAGTTGTTCAGACCACTTCTCAATGGCTTTATTAAGACCTTAATATTTGCAGCATTTGGAATGCAAATATTGGTTGACTTGGACAACCTCGTTACCGAGGCATCCGCCACTTCCCACTTAACTGTATCCTCATTAAAAAGAGAATAACAGTTCTGCAGCTTACAGGACACATAGTATAATCCACGCCTTGCCAAGCAAGTCATATAGCTTCTTTTTTTTTCCTAAGAAGAAGGAAAATAAATATTTTTTTTCATTCCTTTTAAATATAGAAGTTTCCTACATATTTGGAACTTTCTGGTCTTGGGAGTCCAATACCTGGGTAACAGACTGTATCACGTCAGCAACCCCTTGTTGGTTAATAGAATCTTTCCAAAAATGAATAGTCCTCTAGATCTGAGCCCCCAGCTCAATTACCCTAGTCCTGGGAGGAACAGTCAGAATTTGAATTATTCCCAGGCTAAGGTAACATCAGACTTAGGCGTTTGCGAGAGGCAGTAGGAGTGGCAGATTCCAGCATCTTTTCTATGGAGGACGACACTTTAACTAGTCCCTGAAAAGAAGTTGTTAGACTTCTTGCCCACACAGGTTCTTCCTGAGCAGGGCCATATTTTCCATTAAGCAGGTGCCCGGGGGCCCCACGGGGCAAGGGGGTCCCATAGGCAGGGCTCTTAATTAGAATAAATAATCCTGCAAAAGAAAAAACCTGCAAAATAACCTTCAAGGGTCACTGAGCAAGTACATCTATCTATCTCTCTGTATCTGTAGGGGCCCTGGTGCACTGCTTTGCCCGGGGGCCCATAATGTTGTTAAGATGGCCCTGACTATGGGACTCCCAGGACCCTGGCTTAACATGAACAAAGCAGACCCTTGTCCTAAGGAACCTTCACAAAACTTGAGGGAACTCGAGAAGGGCTCCCCTCATGAAAGTGGTCAGCTGAGGAAGCTCATCAATGGAGTTTGCTAGACATTAACCTGCCATGTCTGAGGATCAGGTGCCATGTACCCAAGAACCCCTCGGCATACATGGCACATGATTCTCACACTGCCAGGCTGCGCATAGGACATCTGCACCTGACTGTACCAAGGGTAACTGAATGTGGCAACTACAACATATGAAGCCACCTTCCCAGCTTGAACTCTGGGAGAACCCCCATGTCTGACATGGCCAAAAGCCAAAGTTAGAATACAAAAGCAGAACACAATCCAAAGCAAAGGAGGTGAACCTGCTATACAGACTGAAGCTCAGTAAAACAGAATTAAACAAACTCAGTAATTATAACTCATGACACCAGTGGTATAGAAAAGGAGCGCTGGACTGGAAAGGACTGCTGCTTCTGGGGTGCTTCCTCAGAACTTATTGGAGGCACCTGTACGGAAACTCCACACTCTGCTACAGGCACCAAACCAGCATGTGTGCTCCTTGAGGTGCTGCCAGACTGCAGTAGTGGTCTCAAATTAAAATAAAAACTAAGCTGCTAATGCAACACAAGCAAAAAAAACCCAAAAACATAAACATCCTTGTGTGCATTTTCTAGCAGGGGCAAGGTAGGGTGGTGGAATAGCTACAGAGGAATTACAATTTTAAAGTTCCCACACTCCTGGCTGCACCTCTATACCCCAGTGTCCCACAGTTGGATGCCGGAGAAAGAGCAGCAAGCAGTGTAAATGTTCTCTGTAAAGGTCCCTATTGCATTAGCAGAAATGACAAAATATGTGTAGTAGTTAGTAATTGCGTGCAGTTGTATGGCTAGAGGGCACAACTTGCCAATAATAAGAGATAGGTTAACTGAGGACGTTACAATAAAAAAACAAATCAAACACACAAATCCATCCATCCTTCTTCCCCCCCAAAAAAAAAAATATACAAATCAAAAAACTATCTGTACCTTCACTTAAGTAGCAGAGTGTGGCAATGCTCATCTGCTGGAATCTCAGCTCTGGGTGAGTGAGGAAACTCATGAGGTAGGCCTGAACTTCTTTCATAAGAGGCATCAAATCTGCTGCAATTTTCCCTATAAGATAAATAGAGAACATCCTTACATGATATATCAGTTGATGTTATTCCTGTTCCCTTAGATACATACATATTGCACACATTAACCAAAAAGAAAAGTGTGATTTGATTTTATGGTGATCACCTTCCCCCTTTATAATATTAGCCAGAAAGGACTCCTTTAAAAAGGGTTTATTTTTTTAGGCTAAAAAAGTGTACAGATGTATGAATAACTAAACATAAGTAAGTGTCTGCATGGTGGGAATTTTTAATTTTCCATCCAACTTCTGCCCTGCTCACACACTTCCACAATCCATACTGCCATTTTGTTTTATTTTTTCAAAATGGAAACTTTGTTAAATATAAAAGGCCATTATTTCTGGATAACTATTAGTATTTTGTATAATCCATTGAAGCCAGGTATGCAAATATGGCTTCTCCTAGCTACCTGATCAATTACATGTGCTATTACAGCAACGATATAATCACCTCCCATGATGCAATGCTGTGTGAAGAAATACTTCAATATTTAGCTGTACATTGTTTATAGTGACAAACTGTACTAGGCTTTGCCAGTCTGGGCTGTTGGCACTATAGTAGGGAAACCTGCAGCATGGGATCCCCCTGTCATAATGCCAAACCAGCTCCAGGCTGGTCAGCACAAGGCTGGACAGTAAAAATGCTGTTTTAAATTGAGTAACATTTACAACCATGTACATATTTTATGACTGTAGACATTTTGGTGCAGACCTTTTCACTGTTGACTTTTCAACTACCTCCCACAAAAAAAATCTGGTGTGTAAATGTGTTTTTTTTAGTCATACCCAATTTTCTCTGCAATTGCTATAAGAACGCACTACATTTGAACAATATATATTGCAGAACCAATTTGACCAATAACCAGCAAAAGCCTGACTAGTAAACTACCATTACCACCGTGAATTGAAAAAGAGTGTTCCTGAACATCTGGCAGGAATGCTGGCTGATGCTCCATCGTCTCTAACAGCCAATCAGCGCTAAGGGAATGACAATGTGGTTAGGAATATAGAGAATAAATGGCTAGCATTCCTATCAATTTAGAGCAGTTTGCACTGTGTTTTTGGTGGCTGCAGGAAAACTTTTGCAGTTGAAAGCATTGTTATACTATATCGCCTGATACATGACTGGGGGACATTTCTTAGTACAATACTATTCATGCTGGTGATTACAGTGGTACATTTGCCTAGTAGACATATAAATCTTTAACAAGACGAATATTGTTTTCAGAAAACTCAATTGCCACAATCACATTACTCTTCCATAGACAATGGGTTTCTTAAAATAGCTTTTTAAGTTTTGTGTTCTCTAACATGACATATTTATAGTTTGGATAATATTGTTTGATGGTGGATGTGATTAAAGGATTTCTCCTCAGTACATTACCAGAATGTGACAGATGTTTGATAACTGTAGCTGCTTCAAGGGAGAGTTCTTTGTGTTCCAAGTGCCCTGCCATTCTCACTAAGCACCGGATGACTGCTTTATCCTTCCTCTTAATCATCTGCTCCCGTGTGAAGTCTGCAAATTAAATATTGTATAAATACAAGGTGACTCGATTTCCAACTTGGCTTCACAATAATCGATGTTTACCAACATACTTAAACTAATGCTGTTTATAAATACAATTGTTAATTAGATTGCCTTTTTGGAGTAGCAATATTCTATTTAATATATTCAAGTTATCTGTATTATTGTCAAGTAAACATTCCAGTAGTAACATAGGCAGAATACAACACACTAATAAACTTTCTGTAAACATTTTAACCCTATATACATTTTTTTTGTTCTTTTTTTATAACACAGATATATATTTATATATATATATATATATATATATATATATATATATATATATATATATATATATATATATATATATATATATATATGCCCAAAAATCAGGACTAGAAGGGATGAAGTTTGTGATGCATTGAACTTATACATTCCATACAATATGGTAACCAAAAACATCATTTTCATAAATATTTAAATAACTAATGTATATGCTATGTTCTTAGAGTTGGTAGGCCTGGCAATGGGTTGCTGCTTTATTTATTTTTTTATATTTAACTTCTTAAAGTCAACATGAAAAAACAGCAAATTGGCAGGAACGTAATGAACAGATTGACACATAGGATCACATAGAGAGCTAAAAATCACATAAAACAACGTGAGGATACAAGTTGTTTCAAAGAGTTGACCAAGATTTTCTATATCAAAGGGATGGACAAAAGAAGGGAGGTGGAGTAAGAAAGAAAAGGAAAGGAATCGGGGATATTAAGGAGAGATAGAAATCCAAGAGGATAAGGCGATATATAATGGGTGGGTCACTCAGGTGAGAAGCTCTGGGGGTGCGTGGAGTCTGGAGATGATAAACACTGGTCTAGAAAATACCATTAACTTCTGAGTGGCCATGGTCTAATGCTATTTAATTAGGAAAGCACCTTTTTGTGTTCAAACTAGAATTAAATATTTCTCTATTAAATACTTACAGTACCATATACGAAAGGTTTTAAGAAAAATACACAGCAAACTGTTTCTTAATGTGCCAGTCATAGAATAGAGTGGAGAGGATTAGAAAAACAAGCCTATAGTTCCTACCTAACTTGCTTAGTTTGATACATACATTCTCTCCGAGAGTTTCTAATGTTACCTGGACCTGGTGACTCTTGTCTAATGGGAGGTAACCTATGCAGTCTTCTGCAGCCCCATCTCTAGATCATCCGCCAGCGTCTGTACTCTTGAAGAACTTTATTTACCAGTGATTTCAAAACCAATGATGTTGGCAGCTGATGCAGCAGTTGAGGGGGCAACATATCCAAGCTATATATATATATATATATAAATAAAACATACACTTTCATCTTGAGAAGAGTCTGCAGATTTAGGTAACAGCTGCATTTTGTTAGAGAATGTATGGATCCAGCTAAGCAATTTTACCTTCTATTTACAAAATCTATCTGTATGTATTATGCAGAATTAATATGTGAGTGTATTTGTGCACACTATGAAAATCATTAATAATCTGAATGTGAAATGATAAAATCCTACCATATTTAGCTAGCTCTGCAAGGCACGATGCCACATACTGCAGAGATTCCTCTTCATTTTTTGGATCAAGAAGAGCCAGTAGAAATTCCTCAAAGCACTGACTCCGCACAATAACCTAACATAACAAAAGAAGTCATTTCTTAGAAAAGGCCTTCAAAATAATCAGAAAGGGTAACATTATATGATGTATTCTTAAACATTGATGCATGCATTAAAGTATGACTTTTTGACATTGAGGCTTGGGTTTATAATAAATTATTTTGAAACACTAGTGGATATAAACAAAACAATGCAACATTGATCCAAAGCTGCCTAATCTGATCTTACTGGAATAACCAGTTAATAGTTTTGCACCTGTCCAATGGTCAGCACATAGAGCTATTGGATTTACAGGAAGATCGGTTGACTCAATGTAAGGGAAGAAACGACCAGGAGAAAGCCCTGACATCTGACCCTGAGATCTATAATCAGTGTGATCACTCCTGGAGACAATACACAGACATTACCACTGTAATAAAAAAAAAAAAAAAAAAATTTTCTGGCTTCCATATTTTTTGCTCTGTGGCTAGCAGGTGGTGTTAGATTACTAACGATATAACTTGTTCATCCACCTTTCCCCAATTTTTGGGATTTTTTGAAACCTCTGATCTAATCACATAAAAATGTATACTACTTTTACAAATCAGGATTTATTTTTTGCTTCCAGAGAGCCTTGATGTCAAGACCTTTCATATTTTTTTAAATACTCTGCACTTTATGCTAAACTCTCTATAGGGAATCCAGCCCTGTGCTGACCAGCCTGGGGCAGATTGTCATTATGTCAAGAGGGCCCCATGCTGCAGGTTTCCCTGCTATAGTGCCACCAGCCCAGACTGGCAAAGCCTAGTGTTGGTAATAGTAAGTTCACGGGGACCCAACACTATTTGTCCCTCCAATTTTGCTAGTACCACTAGGATTCATCTTTTGGTGAGGCACGCTTTTTTTATATCTTTTTATCTATGTTATTGTGTATTATTGTACTGGATTGTGGCTGCTGGTCTGCCAGCACTAGAGTTAATGTGTTCTGTTGGGGAGAGGGGTTTGCAGTTAATGGTTGTAATTTTTTTCATATTAAAATATTTTTTGCTGGACCGGCTGTATTGCCCTTTGAATGTCGACATTACTACTGTCAACAGTCACAATGTCACCATTTTAAACATGTCACCTCATTGGTGCCAACAGTATAACTGTCAACATATTTACCGTCGCCATATCGTACCCAACCCCAATTAAACATTTTCAGTTTAATTATATTTACTTCTACACAGCACAATACAAATGTAGGTCTTTTTGATATTTTCCTTTAATAGTGTAGCAAGTCTAATTTCCTCAATAACATTAATAGGAATGCAATGGTACTAAAAAATGAATTCCCGACATTTGGTGTGTAAGAACACATTGATAAGAATGAAAACTCACCAACTAACCCATCTGACTGTCAACGCTCATCTCAATTATAGTTCAGCCTTCATTAAACATTTTCTTACTATTCTGATTGTGTAACAAAGTTATGTGACAGTTATATGACATTACTGTGCAACTGTCTCCTGCCCCGTCTACCCTTTTCATCTCTCATGTTGTATTTATTCCATCCTCATTTTGGAAAAATATTTGTTAAAAATGATGGATGCTTTAAAAAAATAAACATAAAATGTAAAGATTTGTGTTCATTTTCATCAATGTTGCTGCTTCAGAGAACTTTTCCCACAAGAAATTATGTTAATGGCTAGGGAAAATATTTGGCAATATTGATGTTCACATATGTCCTAAACACTGTAGAGTCAGATGAGTGCGGCATATTAATTCACTGGTCACTTCTATCACAAAGCCATAAATGTTACTGGCTAAGCCCAGTAACATGGCAGCCTCCACTCAGGGGCAAAAGCAGGATTTGTAGAGGGGGGTTTCCACACCACGCCACCAGTGGGTGTGACCAGCATGCATGGGGGCGTGGCTCTAATATTAGACAGTGTTTGGCTGCTCTCCAACTCTTCCTATCCCCATAATATACATGGGCAATGCTGCATGCACTACTGTTAGGTGCACGCAGCTCTTCCTTTTCAAGCAGAGCCGTGTAAAGCGGGGCAGGGTCCAGCCACCTCAATTATACAGTGCCCCAGGCTTGGATGGGGGTTTCCAGATACTAGGAAACCCCCCCTCGGTTTGCCTATGCCACTATAAATAGACAACAGGTGCACATAATAACTGAGCTCACTTTTATTTTGTCTGCAACAATCATAAGTTGCAGTGGTTTGTTGGGAGAAAAACATACAGTTACCTCTACGTTCTCTGCTTGGCTGAGATTCTGAATAGTGCAGGCTGCATGAATCAAAACCACAGGGTTCCTCCTCTCTGTCTGCATCAGTACAGCTAACTGTTGAAGCATTTCTTCACACAGCAGTGCATCCTGGGAGAAACAGATAAACATGGGATAGATGTGTATAGTTCCTCAAAGGGTTAAAATAGATAATGTGCTTGCAGGAATTGAAACATAAAAGCTGAAACAGCCTTTGAGTGAAATTCGAACTATGCCCAAACAGGTCAGAATAATCTCTTTCACATAATATGTGGTTTCTCCTTGTGAAATTCTCTTTGATATACAACACTGTTGTTTTAGATATTTTCAGTAAACTGCTGGAAGAGGCTGTTCTCCTTGTAAAGTAACCTTTAGCTTGTGAAAGTGTTTCTAGTATTAGACTCGGGAAATACTGATATAACTTGCAGGTGATTCTGTGATGCTATTTGTTATATTTTGGATATCAGTTGGGAATAAACCCACCATAATTATGGCTGAGTGAAACTATTTATATGGAAAAAAAATCATCTCTTCACATGAAATTGAACTTGTGTTTAGGTTCGGTCTAAAGAGGTGAAAATAAAAGTAAGACATTTGTACATGGTGCTAAATGCATACATATAACTATAGATGTAGGACATGACAAAACACAGCACCGTACCAGTGTAATAGTTACCATGTTTCCAGGAGGGTGGGACATGGTGCAGAGAAGAGTAATGGAAGCTTGTCGGACATCTTTACTGCTGGAATTGAGCAATGACAGGACTAGAGGTATGATGTCCATAGAAAAAAGGTGAACCCGAACGTCTCCTAAAAATGAATATGAAACATTCATTAATATTAAAAAAAAAAAACCTTGTAAATATGGAATAGTGCCTCAGTAACATACATTATAAAGGATATATGTGACACTGTAAAGCCCAGAGGCTGCAGAAATATACTATGCTTTTCAGAAATTCATTGTCTGCTTTAATATACTTACTACTTACCAAAGGGGCCCATATAATGCCCAAGTGTTAAAGGGCCACTAAACCTAAAAGCTATATCTTCTATAAAATAGCTACAGCATTAGTGACAATCACAAGTATTTATGTACAAGTTCCCAAAACTTATCAGAACTAAAGATATTTGAGATCAAGTTGTTGAAGATGATTTTATGCACAATCCATCTTGGTCGAGCATCAGAGTCCATTTATAATAGGACACACGGATAAGTGGCTAAATTGGATAAATTTAGCCATTTGGTGTTCGGGCAGAGTGCATGGATCACATAGGGGCTGTTCGTGTGCTCGGCAGATGAAAACATGGGCAATCATTCATGAACAAGCTGACCACAAATAGAGAGGGCATAAGGCCAATTTGCCAAAATAATTTCTGTGGTGAACATTGTGCAAAACAGATTAACTGTCTGAAGGACTCTGTATTCAGCTTCTGTTTGCCTGAAGTGGCAGATTACAGCAACCAATAGCTTGCACTCATAGAAAATGTAACTACAATGGAAAATATCTAAAATTATTTCAATATATAGGAGGTTTTATAAATATTATGATTGTTACTATGAGCCTGCTTATGTACTGCCCCTTTTATATTAAGGTTAATGGTTCTTTAATGCCACCATTAAGAACTCTCAATAGATAACAATAGAAGTACTTAGATCCTAGGTTCCCAAAGTGTGCGCCGCGGCTCCCAGGGGTGCCGCGGCGCTGTCACAGGGGTGCCGTGGCCAGGGGACAAAAATAACAAAACAAAGCAACAACTTACCAATCTGGTGGCTAACGGGACCCAGCATCCTCAGACGTGACGTCATCACGCCCAACATTCAGTGACAAGTGGCAGGAGAGAGGATGCTGGATCCCAGGCACCGCCGACGTATGGTAAGTAAAGAAATGAAGGGGAATGAAGGGGAATGGTGATAGGAAACCGCAATGGAGGGGCAAAAGAATGAAGGAGGAGGCAGGGTGAGGATGCAGAGGGGGCAGATTAAGGATGCAGAGGGGTAACAGAGAGTGGATGCAGAGGGCACAGAGTGTGTGGATGATGATGCAGGGGCACAGAGTGTGTAGATAATGATGATGCAGGGGCACAGAGTGTGTGGATGATGATGATGCAGGGGCACAGAGTGTGTAGATGATGATGATGCAGGGTCACAGAGTGTGTAGATGATGATGCAGGGGCACAGAGTGTGTAGATGATGATGATGCAGGGGCACAGAGTGTGTAGATGATGATGATGCAGGGGCACAGAGTGTGTAGATGATGATGATGCAGGGGCACAGAGTGTGTGGATGATGATGATGCAGGGGCACAGAGTGTGTGGATGATGATGATGCAGGGGCACAGAGTGTGTGGATGATGATGATGCAGGAGCACAGAGTGTGTAGATGATGATGATGCAGGGGCACAGAGTGTGTGGATGATGATGATGCAGGGGCACAGAGTGTGTGAATGATGATGCAGGGGCACAGAGTGTGTGGATGATGATGCAAGGGCAAAGAGAGTGTGGATGATGATGCAGGGGCACAGAGAGTGTGGATGATGATGCAGGAGCACAGAGTGTGTGGATGATGATGATGCAGGGGCACAGAGTGTGTAGATGATGATGATGCAGGGGCACAGAGTGTGTGAATGATGATGCAGGGGCACAGAGTGTGTGGATGATGATGCAGGGGCACAGAGTGTGTAGATGATGATGATGCAGGGGCACAGAGTGTGTGGATGATGATGATGGGGCACAGAGTGTGTAGATGATGATGATGCAGGGGCACAGAGTGTGTGGATGATGATGATGCAGGGGCACAGAGTGTGTAGATGATGATGATGCAGGGTCACAGAGTGTGTAGATGATGATGCAGGGGCACAGAGTGTGTAGATGATGATGATGATGCAGGGGCACAGAGTGTGTGGATGATGATGATGCAGGGGCACAGAGTGTGTAGATGATGATGATGCAGGGTCACAGTGTGTAGATGATGATGCAGGGGCACAGAGTGTGTAGATGATGATGATGCAGGGGCACAGAGTGTGTAGATGATGATGATGCAGGGGCACAGAGTGTGTGGATGATGATGATGCAGGGGCACAGAGTGTGTGGATGATGATGATGCAGGGGCACAGAGTGTGTGGATGATGATGATGCAGGAGCACAGAGTGTGTAGATGATGATGATGCAGGGGCACAGAGTGTGTGGATGATGATGATGCAGGGGCACAGAGTGTGTGAATGATGATGCAGGGGCACAGAGTGTGTGGATGATGATGCAAGGGCAAAGAGAGTGTGGATGATGATGCAGGGGCACAGAGAGTGTGGATGATGATGCAGGAGCACAGAGTGTGTGGATGATGATGATGCAGGGGCACAGAGTGTGTAGATGATGATGATGCAGGGGCACAGAGTGTGTGAATGATGATGCAGGGGCACAGAGTGTGTGGATGATGATGCAGGGGCACAGAGTGTGTAGATGATGATGATGCAGGGGCACAGAGTGTGTGGATGATGATGATGCAGGGGCACAGAGTGTGTAGATGATGATGATGCAGGGTCACAGAGTGTGTAGATGATGATGCAGGGGCACAGAGTGTGTAGATGATGATGATGATGCAGGGGCACAGAGTGTGTAGATGATGATGATGCAGGGGCACAGAGTGTGTGGATGATGATGATGCAGGGGCACAGAGTGTGTAGATGATGATGATGCAGGGTCACAGAGTGTGTAGATGATGATGCAGGGGCACAGAGTGTGTAGATGATGATGATGCAGGGGCACAGAGTGTGTAGATGATGATGATGCAGGGGCACAGAGTGTGTAGATGATGATGATGCAGGGGCACAGAGTGTGTGGATGATGATGATGCAGGGGCACAGAGTGTGTGGATGATGATGATGCAGGGGCACAGAGTGTGTGGATGATGATGATGCAGGGGCACAGAGTGTGTAGATGATGATGATGCAGGGGCACAGAGTGTGTGGATGATGATGATGCAGGGGCACAGAGTGTGTGAATGATGATGCAGGGGCACAGAGTGTGTGGATGATGATGCAAGGGCAAAGAGAGTGTGGATGATGATGCAGGGGCACAGAGAGTGTGGATGATGATGCAGGAGCACAGAGTGTGTGGATGATGATGCAGGGGCACAGAGAGTGAGGATGATGATGTAGAGGCACAGAGTGTGTGGATGATGATGCAGGGGCACAGAGTGTGTGGATGATGATGCAGGGGCACAGAGTGTGTGGATAATGATGAAGGGGCACAGAGAGTGTGGATGATGATGCAGGGGCACAGAGAGTGAGGATGATGATGTAGAGGCACAGAGTGTGTGGATAATGATGCAAGGGCACAGAGAGTGTGGGTGATGATGCAGGGGCACAGAGTGTAGATGATGATGATGCAGGGTCACAGAGTGTGTAGATGATGATGCAGGGGCACAGAGTGTGTAGATGATGATGATGCAGGGGCACAGAGTGTGTAGATGATGATGATGCAGGGGCACAGAGTGTGTAGATGATGATGATGCAGGGGCACAGAGTGTGTGGATGATGATGATGCAGGGGCACAGAGTGTGTGGATGATGATGATGCAGGGGCACAGAGTGTGTGGATGATGATGATGCAGGGGCACAGAGTGTGTAGATGATGATGATGCAGGGGCACAGAGTGTGTGGATGATGATGATGCAGGGGCACAGAGTGTGTGAATGATGATGCAGGGGCACAGAGAGTGTAGATGATGATGCAGGGGCATAGAGTGTGTGGATGATGATGCAGGGGCACAGAGTGTGTGGATGATGATGCAGGGGCACAGAGTGTGTGGATGATGATGCAGGTGCACAGAGAGTGTAGATGATGATGCAGGGGCACAGAGTGTATGGATGATGATGCAGGGGCATAGAGTGTGTGGATGATGATGCAGGGGCGCAGAGTGTGTGGATGATGATGCAGGGGCACAGAGAGTGAGGATGATGATGTAGAGGCACAGAGTGTGTGGATGATGATGCAGGGGCACAGAGTGTGTGGATGATGATGCAGGGGCACAGAGTGTGTGGATAATGATGAAGGGGCACAGAGAGTGTGGATGATGATGCAGGGGCACAGAGAGTGAGGATGATGATGTAGAGGCACAGAGTGTGTGGATAATGATGCAAGGGCACAGAGAGTGTGGGTGATGATGCAGGGGCACAGAGTGTAGATGATGATGCAGGGGCACAGAGAGTGTAGATGATGATGCAGGGGCATAGAGTGTGTGGATGATGATGCAGGGGCACAGAGTGTGTGGATGATGATGCAGGGGCACAGAGTGTGTGGATGATGATGCAGGTGCACAGAGAGTGTAGATGATGATGCAGGGGCACAGAGTGTATGGATGATGATGCAGGGGCATAGAGTGTGTGGATGATGATGCAGGGGCGCAGAGTGTGTGGATGATGATGCAGGGGCACAGAGTGTGTGGATGATGATGCAGGGGCACAGAGTGAGTTAGCTGTAAATTATTCTTTGACAGAAATATAATTGAAAAAAATATATAAAAATATTATTCTCCCTTGGATTTATTTAGTTGTATGCAAAGATACACATAAGTATTTCTGTCCTGACCTAGATACTTATTACGTTTTTTGACCCAACTACTTATAAAACGGGACTGCTTGGTAATTAATTTGGCAAAGTATTATTTCACTTTTTATCATTTCAAGCCAATGAATCCTCCAGAACAATAAACCCTACTAAGAAACATAGACCAGACACATTATGCCTTTCAAAAGTATTTGGACCCTTTAAAAGTTTTGAGATTACAAATGAAACATACACATCTATCTTTCCAATAAGTATTTTTATATAAAAGATCCACATGCTCAAACAGAAAAATTGTAATCTCACAATTAGTCATTTGTTAGAAGATTTCTTAAAGCCTACTCTCTGCTGCGAGTAGGACTCCGATCAACTGATCGGTAGCTCAAATTTAACAGGTGAACAAACGCAGTAACAAGAAGATTGTATTGGTATTTGTCTCTGCACCATTGAAGCATCACTGAATAAAACCCTCAGTGTTTAGAGATCATTGGTCATACAGTAAGGGGTCTATTTATTTAACAAGATTTTCGCAGGATTTACCAAAGTCCCAGCCAGAAAAGGTTATTTCCTGCTATCGCTGGGGGCCTCCTGCTAGGCTACCCCATGCAATGGGGAAGCCTATTTACCAAATGCAATGTAATGTTTAACTTTAATTTTTATTTGTTGTAGAATATGGAACTGGAAGCCCAAAATGGGTTCCTGCTCGCATTCCCAAACTAATCCCAGTTTTCATGCAGTTTCTCCAGAGAATGGCTATTGCTGTTTTCATTCCTTTCAAACAAAGGAGAAAATGATGGCAACAGCTAGAAACATACCAGTTATTCTACACTCTGACTCACATTTTCTCCACACGGATGAAGCAGCATGGTCTTATTAATATTAAGAAGATGCTGCTTAATCATTGGGTAATATATAATTGGGAATTTTCATTCAAGTTAATAGCTACCAACAAAGGCACAAATTCTTTGATGAAAGCCCCAGAATAAAGTTCAGAGCTACTTCGCCAACTGTGTATACCTGATTTACCTAACTCTTCACCCTCCTCTTCAAAAAAAAGAAACCACACTTTGACACATTCAAACTAACATACTTGTGTGTTGGCTGCTTCACAGAGCACTAAGAGTATACCTTCAATACCTATACGATTACACAATCTATATGATGCATGGCAAGTACTCTGACCCAAGAATAGACAATGCACCCATTACTTAGCTCTACACAATGTCATCACATTGTCATCACACACAAACTTTGCGGAATAGAGATTTCCCCAGTGTCTTGGACAGAACATGTATGTTGAATGACTCAATTGTATCCCCCCCCCTTCTTTAGCCTCCTTTTATGCACCCTTCCCCCTTAATGTATCGCTGTAGTTAATTAGAAGTATAAAGAATTTAAAATCCCTCACCATTTGAGGCTAGGTTATTCAAACAGAGGCAGGCCTGACTGGCTACCTGCAAGAAAGAAAAAAACAGTACACTGTGAAAACAGGTTTATGCCAGAGACACTTATCTACTGCTCTTTGAATGGACACACAGAAGGAAATTACTCCTCTGTGTATGAATAACATGGTTTACCTGCTTCCTTGTATCATAATGAAAATCCTCTCATTTATAAATGCATTCAGAATTTACATTTTGTTGCCGTTTTATTTTATGCCAATAATATTTTTAGGGCGGATTTAATTGGCTGCATTACTCTTGAAAGTAACGTGGTTTGCATACTATTATCATTCATATGTTAATTTTAACCCGGATTTCTGCTTGCGGTTCCAATTGAATCCCCCTTGTTCAGAATATGTGATTATGTCTTGTAACCCTTCGCAAAATCATGTCACATCAGCCTCAAAATGATCTCCTTTACTTTACTGATGACACCGCTAAACATTAATTCATGCTCTTAACACTTAGAGGTAAATTTATCAAGCTGTGGGTTTGAAAAAGTGGAGATGTTTCCTATAGCAACCAATTAGATTCTAGTTATCATTTATTTAGTACATTCTACAAAATGACAGCTAGAATCTGATTGTTTGCTATAGACAACATCTCTACTTTTCAAACCAGCACCTTGATAAATTTACCCCTTAGGGTTATATTTACTAAACTGCGGGTTTAAAAAAAGTGGAGATGTTGCCTATAGCAACCAATCAGATTCTAGCTGTCATTTTGTAGAATGCACTAAATAAACGAAAGCTAGAATCTGATTGGTTGCCATATTGTAATTGTTTTCCCTAATTGTACAGTGCAGTGGAATTTGTTCACAATATATAAATAATAAGAATACATCTATATGTCACATTTGTTAAAGTATAATCACTATCCCCTAAATTCTTATTTTAACTCTTGAAAATATATACTTGCACAATGCAGTTAGATATGACTAATCCCTGCCCTCCTTCCAGCTTTGGTCCCCACTTCATAATCTCATTAGTCCCTTTTATTATTATCCGCCACCGGTAGAGACTTTGAGCAAAACAATGGTTGCAAGAGTAAGCGGATCTGCTAAACGTGACCGCTATATGGCTTGTGTACAACATAATCAATAACAGGTATGGTGGCATTGTGAGAATTACTGCACCTTTTGCACAGAGGAGGACATCAGAGAGAACAGCATTCGAAGTAGGAATTTGTCACCAATGGCTAGCATGGCTTTATGGTGCTCTGGACTGGCAGCAATGTTTCCCAACGAGGCACAGCTGTAATACTGCAATAAAACAAACGGATAATAAAAAACTGGGGGGAAAAATGACACTAAAAGCAAGCATATTACACAAATGTATATTTGGGTTATATATTACAGTTTGCAGATTACTGCTTCAACATGCTTCAATTCTTCTATCAACCTGTTATTATTTGTCTTGATTAGGTTTTGGTTACAACAACATCTTATATTTCATAACATGCTGTAAAAATAAAACAAACTAACACTAGTCATGAAATAATAATAATAATAATAATAATAATAATAATAATGCCTAATAAAAGCAAAGCAATGCCTATAATGTGTTCATTATTTTATATCAATTATAAAATGGTAAAAATAAGAATTTGTCCGTCCCCCCTCCCAAAAAAAACCAAGAAAACTGCCAAGGATGTGCAACGTAGTTGTATTTAGAATTCCAATGATGCAGCTGTTTGTGTCAGATTATGTAAGTGACCTGTCGCTGACTAAAAGAAAATCTGCCTCATCAGAATTCTAAAGACAGAGTGGTGTCAAACAAGAGGTTCCTGGTGAGGTTTTTTCTTTAGTGCTTTCTTCTTGAAGATGCTGTCCTTTTGAAATAAACTGGTTTGGTCTAGATGAGGTCATACAAGCTTGTTAAACGCTGCAAGCAGTTCTTCATATAAATCTGTTATTCTCCTCTACCTGTCATCTGTTTAAACTGCCCCTGGCAGGAAAAACAAAACAAAAACCAATCTGAAATATTGAAGAACTCATCTCTCAGTGAGTGAAAACAGCTCACAAGACGCCATGAGGGTTCGGAGCATAGTTGTTTATAGCAAACAATAGTCATATATATTTGCATACTTACCAACTTTCTAGCGCTGGTGTTCGGGAGCCTCCCTGGGGCAGGTGGGCGTGTGGGGGGCGGGGCTCCAAAAATGCGTCATTTTACAACAGTGGCGGGGCCAAATGCTGTGATTCCCAGAGAATAGCGGCATTTTGGCCCTAATTCTGCCCACTAGATGCGGGAGATTGCCACACTCTCCAGGGAGTCCGGGAGACTCACATGAAATGCGGGAGTCTCCCGGACATTCCGGGAGAGTTGGCAAGTATGTATATTTGTGACATCACATTAAATACATTTCTGAACAGACCGCATATAAACACTATATAGGAACTGTGTTCTCCTAAATGTTAGAATACTGATCTATAAGTTTAGATTTTTTTAGAAATGAGGAAAGGAAGTCAACTGTATTCAGTGTATACAAAATAAATATAACAGTATGACTTGTCTGTAACACATCCAACAAGAGTACAACAAGGAATATAAGAGAGAAACATTGAAAAGAAAACATTGAGCCCCATAACATCCTTAGCAACCAATTCCCCTCCTTGCACTGATCAGTTTTATGTGACTGTTAACATCTTAGATGCTGTGGATCGTTCTATCTGTTGTAACACTAAATTCCCTTGTTAGATGTATGCATAAAATCATGAGTATTACTAAATGTGTGAACCAGGAGTATTACCACTGTGCTCCTAAGAAACTTTCTGTGACATCAAGTTGGATTATGCCAGCTTTCAATACAGACTCCTGATATGATCCTGAATCATGGTTACCTACAGTCAAATATAGATCAGTGAAAAATAGAACAGCCTTTGACAGTACATAAAGCAGCAATCCCACTAAGCTTTTTGTTGTCTTTTTTTAAATAGCAAGTTAAGTAACTGTTAGTCATTTTTCTTAGCTGTCCTCCTACAAATCATGATGTGCATTTCAAAATCTCTCGAGGGCACAAGGTATGGCTACCTGTCACACACAGGCTCACAGATTTTAAAGTACACTGAACTCAGCAGGGGGGGTTGAGTCAAAGCATGTCTGTTCACAACATACTGCACTCTGTAAGCCTCTTGTTGTACTCCATGACACTGAGCATAATTATACATCATTAATAGCAGCCCGAAGAAACAAAATGTAGGAAGAAAATAAATAAATACCAACATTAGCAGCAAGAGCCTACCACGGTGAATTATGTAAAAAAACAAAACAACAAAAAAAATAAAAAAAATCACAATTTTATCATGGTATTGCTGCTTTAATTTCACATAGCATTTACTACTCCAATGGTTTAGGGTCTAAATAGTTACACGGGTGCCCTTATTTTCATTCCGTGGATCCCTGCTGGCCATAATTTTTTTAAATTGGATGTAAAGATTATTTTAAGGGATGACAAGTGAGTTGGCGTTATTTATAGAGGCCGAGCTTTAAAAAGCTTTTTGGCGCTAGATAAATAAAGCCGTTTCACAGTCCCCATAGACCGCTATGGAGACAGCTGCTGCGAATGGTAATTAAAGGAACGGCACAGATAGCACAGATATCTGCAGCAATACCATTGTAATGAATAGCCCTGATAATTAAAAATACTAGACTACTGCAACAACTATTTTTCACAGAGTTTAAGGGCAGGAAGGGTTGGATAAATAAATCTTGTATGTTACAAATGGTGCCATCTCAATAGTTCTCAAGTACACCGACTTTTCACATGTAATAGATATTGCTTTTTCAAGCCAAGTATTATACTACTTTTAAACACATTTATTCCTGTAAGTATTAAAATACAACACCTCTTTCTACAAGTAATAACTACTACATAAGAACAGACAGACATACAACTGTCACAGTAAATTCATTTTATAGACACATGGAATCCAAAGGCTTTTGAAAGGGTCTTTGTATTAAAATTATTATTATTTATGTTAATTTACTTCTATACATATATATTTGGTATATGGGCAAAAATAAAATTGCATGCTATATACATTTGCATTTATGTATTTACACAGTACTACAAGATATGTGGGTAACAAGAGAAATGTAAAAGTCAAATTTCACATGTTGCCGAGTAAAAAAATCCTGCACCTGATAAGAGATAAGAACATTGCTATTTTAATTGTCAAGAACTCTATGTTTATAAAACATTTTGTGACGTACAGGTCCTCTCACTATTTCTGAATCACACCTGTGTTTTATATGTGAATCGCATGCGTCGTGAGCTAAAACAATCGTTGGACAACGCTATATAAAAATGTTTCAAACTGTGCACCAAAGAATAGCAAGAATGCAGTAAGACTTGTATTTTCACATAGTATGATTTTATTGTATGCAGGGTGGATTCATTTAATACAAAATCACTATAGCATATAGGCTTCATGGCTTTTAGAAGGGTGCAGTTAAAAGAACAATATCCCTGTTATTGGCTTGGAAATTGTCCATACAAATATTAACAACCATGAAATGAATAAATAATAAGTATGTTATAGCTTACATAGCTTTTGGACAGCTATAAGCCACATTAGATGAGATGTTTTCTCAAAGGAAAATTTTCCCATATCCCAGGAGGACAGATACCAAGTGTCTTAGGGTATAGCAACCATGATTGACAATCAATTATCACCTTCTTTTGATTCATCATAAATGTTAGCCATACATGTTGGGATATCACAGCCAATATTGGGAAATTGGCTGTGATATCTGTGCCCATTTCCCAATACTGGCTGTGATATCACAGCATGTATGATTCCAAAATGACTTTTGTGCCTATAATGGTCATACAGAAATAAACAGGCTCATTATAGGCATGTTTCTGAATGCGTTTAGAAGATGACCGCAGATTGGCTTTTGCATGCAGCTATTTTCTAATCTAACAGGGTCCAATTATGCCGGAATCGATCATCAGACAGAAGGGCAGCATCTCGATCGGCAACATATGTGGGGACAAATTGGATATTAATATTTTCGTTCACCCCTTATTGTAGAATAGTCACATGTGTGGCCGACTTAATTATAGTGGTCTCCATTCTCCATGCTGCTGGATACCTGACTAACCACCCTAGGTCTATCTGATTTTTTTCCACATTTGTAATATGTGTTCACAGTATTAATATGTTATTATTAATATATTTAATAAAAATTATATGAAAACATTAAAATGTGCAAATTCTCTTACCCCCATTCTTTTTGATACAAATGGCTTTCTTTTTTTTCTAGGTGGCCAAGCCAACCTATTGGAAGCAGACCAATTGATGTTGAGGGGGGAGAAGTAAATGTCACTGGGTATCCCCTGAAGCAATATGGGATTATTGTCCTTAATACACAGGTTATTTATATACACTTGGCTCCCAGATCAGACAGTATCCTGGGCCATACAAAGGAATAATTGTGCACTCAAATAGAAAGCGTACCGGTAATCATGGATTCTAAATAGTTGGCTTGTTTCATTTCAAAATGCATAATCAATCCACAATTGTGAATGTTCACATTCAGACCCGTGGTCTCACCATTGTGAGACAGACATCGGCTCAACACTCTGTCATGTGTTCCTATGCAGGAGAATGTTAGAGACAGGGATGGGGAGGAAGTGCCTGTTTTAAATGTCTAATAAATGCTTGTAAAATGTATACTGAGTAAAGTATGAGAGGTGACTGGCTCACACTGCAGAATGGTTGGAGAGCTCTGCTTCTGCATCATGATTACAGAAGATTACATAAAGTTAGATCACCACTAAACATATTTTATATGTTTTATCAGCTACCATCATCATCATCACCATTTATTTATATAGCGCCACTGATTCTGCAGCGCTGTACAGAGAACTCACTCACATCAGTCCCTGCCCCATTGGGGCTTACAGTCTAAATTCCCTAACATACATACACAGACTAGGGTCAATTTTGATAGCAGCCAATTAACTTACCAGTATGTTTTTGGCATGTGGGAGGAAACCCACACAAACACGGGGAGAACATACAAACTCCTCACAGATAAGACCATCGTCGGGAATTGAACTCATGACCTCAGTGCTATAAGGCAAAAGTGCTACCACTACGCCACCGTGCTGCCCAAATTCAATAAAATCTAAGCTGTTAAAACTGGTGATAAGTGGTCACTTTTAACCCCTTTTTATAGGCTAAGGTTTGTTTTGCACATTAGAACTATTAAAACAGCTAAGATGTAAGTAAACCTTAACGTTGTTAGATCAGCTTTGTTTGTTGTGTACACACCTTAATTCTTTCACAACATGAAACAAGTACAAAGAGCAACAATGCCCAGAACTCAACAGCAATAGAACATTATGTAGATATACCTTGCAATGTTTACATCAATTTTCTAATTTAAAGTAGATTACACATAGGGGAAAAAAAATAAATCTATTATCTCATTTTCACTCTAACTTCCAGTAAATGGATAGTAAATCATATAGATATACACTATATGGACAAAAGTATTTGGCCACACCTGATAATTATTGAATTGAGGTTCAGCATACCTACTCTCAACTATCAGACAGGATCAAGGTTATGGCGGTCAGCTTGAAACTGATCTTAACTTGGACACTACTCATACTCAATCTCCCCATATTTTGGTTAGGCTAGAATATTGCAGTGTGAAATCAAATAATCTGTGTCTTTGCCTCTATCCCAATCTGCGGGAAGCATACAGATCTCGATTTATGACCCAGTCTTGATTTATCCATATATATATATATATATATATATATATATATATATATATATATATATATATATATATATATATATATATATATCCACCCCATCGAACACCTTTGGGATGAACTGGAACGGAAACTGCAAGCCAGGCCTTCTTGTCCAACATCAGTGCCTGACCTCATAAATGCTCTACAGAATGAATGGGCACAAATTCCCACAGAAATACTCCATCATCTTGTGGAAACCCTTCCAAGAACAGTGTATGCTGATATCGCTGCAAAAGGGGAACCAACTCCATAATAAATTATATGTATTTGAATACAATGCCATTACAGTCCCTCAGTCCTTGTTGGTGTAATGGTCAAGCGTCCAAATACTTTTGTCCATATAGTGTATCTAACTCCGTATAATGAACATTTGCTTCTTCTGATATTTGCATCTATTAATTGAAATCACAGTTGCCTCTGCTGACAAATTAATTGATGTGTACTGAAATAGCACCAGACTCAAATGGTACAGTGCACACTCAGGGGCGTTTTCTGTAACCAAGAAACCCCCCATAGACACACTCATATTACAATTGTTATGTGGTTTAGCAGCAAGAAAAAACTTTTAGGAACATCCCAATTAGTGCCTGCATTATAAAAGTAAAAACACTTTGTCAGCAGTCTAAGGGGTTAAAAAAGAGAAACAAAGTGTGGTTTGCAAACCACCACACATTGGATGCAGTTTCAGGTCTGAACCGCAGGATTTACTATCTTGCTGTTTGGAGACTGAAAACTCAAGCAGCATTCAATCTTTGGAGGCTTGCAAATCCCTATGCGCTTAGGGCAAACCGCATGGTAAAATCGGTTGGTAATTATTGGGTTCTACCGACTACATTCTGTAAGAGCCCAGCAAAATAAACCAGGCCCCCACACCTAGAGTGTACCAGCCCAATGCTGACTAGCTCTCCACCCCTGGTACTCATGGCTGTTGGATACCAGGGCTAAAATATCAAGATATAGTACAACCCCTTCTGCTTATGGGTGTGAGTGCATATGCACATTTGTAGTGTCACATGGGCAGCACTGTGGCTTAGTGGTTAGCACCTCTGCCTCACAGCACTGGGGTCATTAGTTCAATTCCCGACCATGGCCTTATCTGTGTGGAGTTTGTATGTTCTCCCCGTGTTTGCGTGGGTTTCCTCTGGGTGCTCCGGTTTCCTCCCACACTCCAAAAAACATAATAGGTTAATTGGTTGCTATCAAATTGACCCTAGTCTCTTGCTCTCTGACTTTGTGTGTGTGTTAGGCCATTTAGACTGTAAGCTCCACTGGGGCAGGGACTAATGTGAATGAGTTCTATGTACAGCGCTGCGGAAATAGTGGCGCTACATAAATAAATGATGATGATGATGTCACAGAAGTGTGCACTATAAATGTCCTCTATCACAAACAAATAAATATGTCCCCCATATTTGTATTAGCAATGCTGCCCCTGTAAATGATCCATAATCAAGCATTTCCGAAACAATACTCTAGAAATCCTGAGTTTGGCCTTACAAAGCAATTACTGTTAAACTCAGACATTAAGAAGAGTGCTGTAGAACGTTTTTAGAATAAGATATCACTAAAGCATGATATGACAACACATTTGGTCATACTTGCCCACTGTCCTGGAATTTCAGAGAGACTCCTGAATTCTAGGTAGGTCTCCTGGGAGAGCACGCCATTCTCCCACTTCTTGACCATTTGTGAACTGGGCAGCATGGGACCTCCAGTGAATCACACAATTTTGGCCCCACTTACCACAACGAAATGACATGACTGCGTCATAGCTTTGCAGGGATGGGGCCAAAATGACAAGATTTGTGGCGAACCCCCCCCCCCCCATCCCCCTTTCACTTCACCTCCTCAATGGGATCTTCCAGAGGGGTAACAACAAAAAAGACACCAAGTATGCATGTGGTATGCCAACTTTCTAGCCCATTCTTCACACAAAACAACCCTTTCTATTAGAATAAGATAAATAGATGAATTGAGTGTGAAAGACTTAGGAATGCCTGCAAAAAGCACATTATAGTGTCTGTTTAAGAGTAATTAATATTGAAGCATCTTATACTGATTTAATAATGGATACATTCAGAATAAATGTCTGAATCTATTAAAATCTAGAATTAAAAATCAATAATAAAATACTAAAATAGATTCATTTCAAAGCTTAGAGACATTTTCATTTACTAAAACAGAAAAAAAGAAACAAAGCAAATCAGAGCTTTGAAATATATATAATATTATAAACCCACAGACCTTTGCTGCAAACACTGGTTGCTATAAACCTGTGTAAACTCCATTCATTCTATATTTGACAAAGGATTTAATTAACCATGCAAACAGCAATCTATTGACCAACGGGCAGCTTCAGAAATCAACATGAAGGTATGCATCTATAAATAGACACATATGCAGTACCAGATACTGGCCTTTACACAAGCGCTTATCAACACAAGCTTTACTACAGATATGAACTATTCCAGTGAATAAACAATGGGAAACCACAGCAGCTAATTACTCAAATACTGTGATGCTTGACTACACGAAAGACCATTTCTGCAGTAATTAAACTAGGGATATATCAAATCCATATTTTAGGATTTGCCAATTATTGAATTGTTTTACAAATTATTCTGACGCCGAATCCTAAAATGAAGCACAGCGAGCCTAAATGATAAGTATGCATTTATGACTTAAATGTTCTTTAAGTCTCACAGCCTTCTACCCCAAGGGGGGGCTAAACTGCAGGTTTGAAAAAAGTGGAGATGTTGCCTATAGCAACCAATCAGATTTTATTTATCATTTAGTATGTTCTACAAAATGACAACTAGAACCTGACTGGTTGCTATAGGTAACATCTCCACTTTTTCATACCCACAGTTTAGTAAATATACCCCCAGGGCTCTTTAAACTGCCCTGACCACAAGTATTTAGTATAGTATTGATTAGACCAGTTAACACAGTAGTAAAAGGTAGTTTGAGAGGAATGGGGGTTCAAATGTTCTTTTCTCCTCAAGCTCCAGATTTTCTTGGCCAGTCCTATTCAATTGCTCAAAATGCCCACTATAATTTTAGCAACATTATTTCAATACATGTCTTTTGCCAAAATCTCACGTAAGATTTGAACAATTTAGAAGACGCATATAAGGGATTGTCACCATTTTTAGACTCACACTGTAACTAACCACTTCACTTTGTGATGTATAATTTCTAAATAAAAAAGAAATAGTTCTGTAATATGTCCATGCTCAAAAAGAACAACCACCAAGTATGGGAAGTTGTCAGTGTCATGTCTAAAAGGAGGAATGGGGAGAAGCTCTTCTCCAGTCACTGACCACACTAAGCAATAATTATGGAAGGAGTGGATTTTCATTTTTGCCTTTAATAAACTTAAAGATACAGAGAACCTTAAGCAGAGGGTGACACTTCATTTCTGCTCTTTCCTGTAGTCACGTGTAGCGTGGTGACTGATAGTGTGAGAAAAAGGAAGTAAAGTTCAATAACCTATTATTAGCAAAATGGAAAACCAAAATAAGCCACTACAAAATAGTTTTCCAGCATACCTGCCAATGATTTCAGCCCGTCAAAAGACACATAGCCTGCAGTTATAAGGCCATGACCCCCACCCAAAATAGCTGTGGTAGTGGAGAGATTGGAATTGGAGCTAACCTTTCCAGATTTCCCAAATATTCTAGTGATGTCTACTTCCTCTGAGTATTGCTTACTGTTGTGGAATGCAGATATTTTAGACCTTAAGTATTGTGTAACCATTACCCCTTATGGTAGGATATAAAAAGCCCTATGATGTTGTTAAAGCTTTTATTCTTTTTGTTTGCACTGTGGGACCTCGGGATGGAGTATTTTGAGTGAAGGGTGGACTGATACTCTTCACATAAGGCTGTAAGCAAACAATGAAGAAACCCGGGATCTCCTCGAGCCTAGGAATTTTCACTTTATCAATTAGAACTGGATAACTCCTAGTTAAGCCTTAGAGGCGGGATTACTCAGAGCCTTCCATTACACAGATAAGACATTATATCATAGTTGCCGACTCTCCCGGAATGTCCGGGAGACTCCCAAATTTCTGGGAGTCCTCCCAGACTCCTGGGAGAGCAGGCTAATCTCCCAGTTCAATAACAACCACAGCAATACAGTGGCGGGGGGTGGGGTTTAGGACGTGAATTGCACATCACTGTGGCCCTGCCCCATGTGCCAATTGGTCCGAAAAGGCAATTGATGTTTAGAGGGCGGGGCCAAATGACGCAACCCCACGCCCAACACGCCTCTCGCTCCCGATCTCCTGGAGCAAGCCTTGCCAAAGTTGGCAAGTATGCATTATATATACATAATTCTTACATTTATTTTTTCAAATACATTACTTGAAACCAGAGATATTTTGTTTAAAGCTATTTAGATATTTTACTGCAGTACTCCTATTAATATTTTTAGTATCTATTATCATTGTTGGAGGATATGGTGCTTTTGTATGTATCGGCTTTATGTATAACACAGGGCCATCTTAACAACATTATGGGCCCCCGGGCCCCTAGATATAGATATATAGATGTATACAGATACAGATATAGATATAGATATATAGGAGATAGATAGATAGATGTACTTGCTCAGTGACCCTTGTAGGTTTTTTTTGCAGATTTTCTTTCTTTTGCAGTATTATTTATTCTCATTAAGAGCTGTGCCTATGGGGCCCCCTTGCCCTTGGGGCCCCCGGGCAGCTGCCCATCGTGCCCAATGGAAAAGATGGCCCTGTGTATACATGCAACGTTGATCAATACATAACTAATAATCTGGCAAAATGATCTGTATTATGTTTACAAACATAATGAGCCACATCAATATTTATTCAACACTTTTGCAACACATTCATTACAACATATATCTATTTCATACCTGGATTTCTGAATCAGCTGATTGCAGGAGCAGGGTGAGAACTGGCAGAGCTCCCTCTCGGCACAGGATACTCTTGATCCGCTCTACGAGATAAAGGCAACAAATCAAGTTAATAATAAATCATTTAGCAATAAAATATTTAAAAGGAAAATTAAACTATACCAGCTCAATTTAATGGTACAAGTGTCACAAGGGATATTCATTTGTGAATACAAACCAACCACCCACAAAACATAACCGTGTAATAGTCTCAGCATATCAGAAACATCTACAGATTACTTACAAATGCACCAATTTTTATTTTCAATACAATCCTACTTGATGATTATACAATTATCAATAATTGTCTGGCACACAAACAACATAAACATGTTGCAGTCTAATCTGAAATCATTCAGAAATATGTCAACCAAATTTTAGTCATTGTCAACACCTATTATTTGAAAACAATTGCATCATTTAATGCAGGGTTTCCCAAACCCAGTCCTCAGGCCTCCCCAACAGTGCAGGTTTTCTGGATCACATGTGACATAATTAGGACCACCTGTGGATCTGTTACAATGTGTCAGTCAGTAATGAACACACCTGTGCTCCAGCAAGGAGATATGGAAAACCTGCACTGTTAGGGAGCCCTGAGGACTGGGTTTGGGAAACCCTGATTTAATGTATGGTTAAATTAAAAGTTCACAATTAAGTGATCCTATTTCTCATAATCTCAAGTACACAATATATAAATTTGATTGTGTATGTAAAAATGGCTCATTTTTTAGGATTATATTTTTATTAATAAACCAAACTGTTGTTGAAATTTTTCTCTTGAACCTTGCTGAGGGTGTTAAAGGTCTTACGGGCTTACTCTACTTTTCTTAAACTGTACAGTGGTGTGAAAATATTTTGCCCCCTTCCTGATTATTTTTTTTATTTTTGGATATCTGTCACACTTAATTGTTTCAGATATTCAAACAAAATTGAATATAGGATAAAAAAACAACCTGAATAAACACAAAATAGTGTTTGTCACACTTTGAACAGTTTGTGACAAATGACTGTCCAATGGCATAATGGGCCCGATTCTTCAAGGCACACATACTGAGGGCAACCTGTATTTCGGCTTTGTGCATGCCCGAATTCATCAAGGCACAGATCTGAAGACACGTGTGCTATTGAATTCGGGTGTAGGTCTGCTGTGCTCTATTATACAAGACACTGCATGACACGTCTAAAGCCTATGTGGAATATAAATTCGCAAAAGAACGCACAGAAAAAAATAGAATAAAAAATATATATCTAATGCAACCAGTTGATAATAAAGGCATTAATGATCAAACAGTATTAAAGAAAGAAAAAAAGGTTTTTTTGAAATACATTTATTAGGATGCTGTTAATGTCTACTGAATATAAAATACATTTTGTACATTTGCTCCTGATTGCAAACTTGCAGGCACATGTTATAGCATGCATGAGACTGTCATCACTAGTTGTCAGAACTTAGACTAGCCCTGTAGCTGGAGCAAGAAATACGGCAGAAAAACAAGTAACTTTGCGATGCCCAGAGCATGATTTGGGCGTGGCTGTGTGTGCTTGAGTTTACTATACATTGACTATAACACCCTTCCCACCATGTTCACTCCCCAAAATCGTAGGCTGAGGTGTCCTTTGCATTCGAAGATGCCCGCAGCTCTGACCTAATCAATAGTAAACAGTGTGGGAGCTGGGGGCCACAGGTGCAAGCTTGACGGGCCACTGCCTGTTGCCCATCAATGGTCTGCAGCATACACAATATGCACACATCACTGAAGTCTGTACTTAATTGTAGACTTTAGCATATAGGGAAAAATGCTGTATGGATTTAAAAAAGGAAGGACACAAATTAGTAAATATAGTTAAAATAACCTGATCGAGTTAAGTTCAGTATAGCCCCAACAGCATTCTGTTGAACTCGGGGATCATAAGACTTGGACAGTGTGAGCAGAGGCAGGATACCTCCAGCAATACCAATGGCCTGACGATTGGAGTCTGAAGAACAAAGGAGTCAACTTAAGCATTAACAGAGGAGATTATAAGATATTAATACATTTATCATTTAGCTTATCCATGGGTTATAATTGCAAAAGTAAAAGAAAAGTTAACTAAAAATTAAACAAGGAAAAAAAATAAAAAATGGAATGGTTGGCTAAAGTTGGTTCTCTCTCAGATTAACACAATACTGATGAAAAGGTGTTAAAGAAACAATGATAAAGTTTAGATAAGAGTAAAAATAGAAAATAAATGTATATACGTATGAAAATAGTGTACTTTTTTGAATCCATATTGTTGAATCATTGTTTATGAGAAATTTTTGCTAACACCTTTCAACATATTTAAGTTATACATAACATTAACAATATTGTTCGATACCTCTATCAACTATCTCTTACAAGGAAATTAGTCTATAAAGACTATAAATATATGTGCTAACCTGTGACAGCCAAAGTCATGATACAGGCACAGGAATTACACTGTACGGCTGAATCCCCGGACTCCAGCATCTCAAGTATTGGCTCAAGTAATCCCACCTGGACAACAAGCTCTTTATTCACTGTAAACAGAGATTAAAACATAATGAAATAATCATTCCTCACAATTATATTGATAACAAGATAAATTGTATGCCTGCTGTTTGATATGTGATGCCGATATTAGTGGGACAATTCACAAGGTGCTGTGTCTCTGCTGACTGTTCCAGCAACATGTCACAGCGGAGGTTTTACTCAAATCTCCTCTCACTTTCCCTTGAGTTCCATAGAGAAATAAGCAGAATTTCTGTACCGTATTAGCTGGCAATGTGCGCAGCCGGACATGGAGGTGATGTCCAACGCACCTCGCAGCTAATTGAATTCCCCTTAAAAATCTAACACACATTTCAAGTTTTTCCTATGTTGGATGAAATGGCCACTGTAACTCAATACAAACTGATTTAATCTAAAAAAAATGTATATTACAAAAATAAGAATGGCTATAGATACACATCCTTGGTACATAGTTACATAGGTTAACAGAAGACAGATCAATTTCAACCTTTCATAAATTTTAATTGCATTTGGCAAGAACAAAATAATACTTTGGTCCCTAGCCTATTTACTGTATCCTCCAAACTTTAGAGAGTCTGGTAAAAACTGAGAAATCTTTCTCTACCCTCCCGAATAAGGTTTTACCTGAAATAATGTAGTTATGCAAAGTTCTTGCATTTTTGTACATTTGCTATAGACAGACAAGCAGATGGACAGGTAATCTTAATTATAATATGTTTTATGTTAGTGGGCCACTTCAGATTTCGGTTGTTTTACTAAGGTAGAAGTGTAGCCTTCCACTCTATCTTCAATGAACATGTATCTACAGTAGGAAAACCAAATGAAAGAATAGGTAACTAAAGTATGTGTTTGTAGCTTAAGATTGTGTCAACTTACAATTTCCTTCAAGAAGAAAGTTCACAAGGGACAAGGAAGCCATCTGCTGGACCTCCAGGTCACTGGACTGCAGCAATGGCTGGAATGGCTCCAGGAACTCTGGTGGTAGCTGTGTAGTCACTGAGGATATAGACAATAATAAGACATCAAAATGAAAAGGACTGTACATATCCAAAACTATGTGTGTATTAACTACACCATGTTACACTGTCTAGAAGCTACATCCTAAGTCATACTGATCAGGTAAATAGTATGTTTGGTTTTCTTTTTTTTTGAAAGCCTGAGATGCAGTGCTCTCTTCAGCCAGCAGACAAGCTCCAGAAGGTGGGAGGAAAATCATACTCTTGGGTCACAAGTCTACAGGCCTTCCTCTAAAGAGGAAGGGCCCCTTTACATCATCGACCTCCTATCTTTAGAATCCCTTTGCCACAGGGTTCGTTTGCCCTGGGATCTGCAGCCAATAGGTTGCCTCTCATATGGCAGCAGGGTTGGATCCACAAGAACCACACCACCTTCCCTAGTATAGATAAATATTTTATATAATTTATATAACAGAGTCCTGAATCAGAATGATATTAATGGGAGATGTGGGGATGCTCACCAGGATTTGGTGATATATCACCAGCTAATAGAAGAAGGACAGAGAGATACAAAGATGGTTAAAATATGTATGAGATTTTCTTTTCTGTAGCAGTTTTTTAGAGGATTAATGATAGGAAAGGTATTTATGAGTATTAATTGGTGGGAGAGAGGAGTAGTGAGGGGTAAATATAGATAAAAAGGTGTAAAGGATGTTGTAGTTTTAAAAATAATGCAATAGAAGGTAGAAAAATATAAAGTAAGAAAAACAGTATAGGAAAGATTGTGAACTTTAAAAAGGGCTAGTGAATACGTGGCAAATGAAGTAGGGACCTTCACTTAAAAAAAAAAAAAGAATCACAGTGCATGAGGCCACTATGGCTTCCAGCAATTGCTTTCCCCTTAAAATGTCAAATTCCAATATATAGTTAGGCTTCTTACTGAAAACAGACACATAGGGGTAAATGTATCAAGCTGAGAGTTTTCCGGCGGGTTTGAAAAGTGGAGATGTTGCCTATAGCAATCAATCAGATTCTAGCTATCATTTTAATGATAGCTAGAATCTGATTGGCTTTTCAAACCCGCCGGAAAACTCTCAGCTTGATACATTTACCCCATAAGGGTTGATTGGTCAGATCAAAGCTTGCTATTGTAGAGTCATAAAATGTGCATTAATGACCAAAACTATAGAATGGGAAGAAGAATTGCTACACAATTGTAAGTACGTATTTAAAGCAGGTCAGAAAACATTGAAATTCCAGATTTTTGATCTTATCGGATCACTCGTAGTACATCATAATTGTAATGAAATATATCCATTTTAGATTTATTATTTGCTTTGTTCATTATATTAAAGATCTTTGCATTATAAGTATATAGTACAGTAAGAAAGGTAATTGTATTTGTTTTAATGGATATTGGGATACTTACTGTGCTGGCTCATATGCAAATAGTAAAGAGCAGCAGAATGTTGTAGGTTACCATTGTCTGAAAATGCCAAGATCATCAATGCATCCAGGGTCTCTTTTCCCACTGGTGACTCGTTTAATCCTTAAAAAAAGTAAATATGTACTGATAAGAATGTAAATCTTTGCCAACTGTATGTGGTGGTATCATTTATAAAACCAGAATGTAGTGAGAAAAAGAAAAAAAACAAAACTTATGCAGTATCTGCATTCATGCATACTGTGTCACAGTGATGGATCACACCAGTCATTTTCACACCTGTCCTTAGTTAGCCCTAGAAGTGGATGCTTTCAACATTAGTCTCACTGGAGAACCAACTCCCATACATTCTGAGAAATGTTATTATACATTCTGAAAGCTTATGGGATTCATAGATTCCGAAACCATTTTAAAATCTGCACATGTTGGAAAAAAAATAATATAAAATCTGACAAGGAATTAAAGAATGTAAAGGACAAAGGGCACAAACTGTTAGCTCTTTAAGTAATCTAGAAAAAAACTGATCAGAATATTATTCCCAATTGATCACCAAAATCATTGGTTTTGCATTGCATTGGAATTCTCTCCCCCTGGGACTGGAAATGTGGCTATTGATTGTGACATCATAGTCAAGCACCACACTCCAAGTATAACGCATACATGCCAACTCTCCCGGAAAGTCCGGGAGACTCCCGAAATCCGGGCAAGCTGGCATTTCTCCCGCATCCCAATCTCACCGAGAATCGCGTCATTTTGGAGGGCGGGACGAGGCCAATCGCGTCATTTTGCCCCCCGCGACGCCCCCTCTCCCAGAAACTTGGTAAGTATGGTATAATGCTGACAATGAGGAGCAGCAGACAGCATCTTGATGCATTAAGCCTAGGTTCCCCATCAGTGTTTTAATAATCCAGGTTTCCAATTAGGTAACAGACTTGCTTGATAGTGGAGCATAGATAGACTGATCTCTATTATTTGAAAGTTGCTTTTAGTTGAAACATTGCTTTACCCTGAACACCAGCAGAAGAACGAGAGACCGGACCAAAACTGTACTGTAGAACATGTTAGATTATACTGTACATCCTGTTGAATTTCACTCTCACAGGTGTACAGACATCAACTCACAATATATTCACACAAGCTATTTTTTTTACTTCATCATAATCATGGTTTTTACATTACTGACTATCTAATCAGTCGAGGTTTTTCATTACTCTGAAATGTATAGAATTTAGTCTACAGTAAGGGTGGTTACCCACTGGCATTAAGACAATTTGTGATCTTAGGGGTCTTTGACTATATAACCATTATATCCTCTAATAACCTTTGAATATCTTTGCTTGAGTTAAGACTTGGGAATCTGATAGTGGAGAGATATTAAAAAGCAAAGACTGGGCCAAGATCCGTGAGCAAATTTCCTCCAGCTCAATCCCTTTTCTAAAGAAAAAAACCGTCATAAACTTCTGTACTGTTAATACTACGTTCCTGTCAGATTCTATAGATATTTTTTCCATGTCAGGTGGTCTTGTCCGAAGCTCCAAGAGATTTAGGCCTAGATTTACTAAGCTGCGGGTTTGAAAAAGTGGGGATGTTGCCTATAGCAACCAATCAGATTCTAGCTTTCATTTATTTAGTACCTTTCTACAAAATGACAGCTAGAATCTGATTGGTTGCTATAGGCAACATCCCCACTTTTTCAAACCCGCAGCTTAGTAAATCTAGCCCTTAGATAGCTGTAAACAGCTTAATACACAGCATTCTCCATGTTGAACCTCTGTTCTCTCCTAAATATTACCTCCTACCTCTGGCTCCCCGGAATCACCAAGCATCAATTTAAACTTATTCATCACATAGTTTCTGCAGCCACCTGGCAAAATGGAAATCTCCATCAGCTTCACCCATATGATCAGTTATTAACAGAATTTGGTACGTATACCGAACGGAGTTTATGACATGAAATATCAGTTCACTAAATCCTTTGCTAAGGTTTGTGAACCCTGGGCCTCTCACTTTATATATATATATATATATCTCCTCTGGCTTTTTATTAATTCTCGCTATTACTAAACTATTATATAACTATTTTTACCTGTTCACCCTGGACATGAACACCTTCTTTTATCCTTCCTTACTACTTCCCTTCTCCTCTGCTTAAGCTTCCCCTTTTATCATAAACCCCTAGTTTTAAAGCTCAAAGCTCTGATTACCATATTGTCTATTTTAATTCTATACCTTTCAATAGATGCTTTTTGTATTGTAATAGGTTTGTTTTTATTTTATGGTCCTTGTAATAAATAAAATTTCTACAAAAAGAAAATGCCAGAGACACCGTTTCTGCAGCACTTAGACTTGCTCTATGGGGTGTAAATAAAGGATACTGCATTGGACCTTGTACTCACTTGTAGTGAAAGCAAGTGAACACTACAGAAAGCATCCAAAAGATGGTGCTCCCAGCGGCTACCATGTATAAAAGATATTTGGAAGGTTCTATCCCCATTTATCTGCTTTTACTGGCATTAAAATACAATAATAAAATAATAATATTTAACATTAATGGGTAACTAGCTTTATGCTTCAGGAATCAGCTATAGGTCAGAGTACTGTTACTTTGAAGACATAAGATGGGAAAGTGTTCTGGTAATTTGTAGTCCTGAACTAAGGTCCTGGTGGTCCTGGAACTGAAAAATGATAATCGCCTTCTGAAAGTGGGTGTGGCTATGATAAGTAGGTTGTACAAAAGTTTTCAGACAGAGCTAGAAGGAAACCTAGAGAAGAATTATTGAGAGAAAAACCCCCAGAAAATGAAGACAATGGGGCATTTAATTAGTTGCAAAGTGTTTCTGGAACGTCAGTGAGACACTTTGGGCTAGATTTACTAAGCTGCGGGTTTGAAAAAGTGGGGATGTTGCCTATAGCAACCAATCAGATCTCAGCTTTCATTTATTTAGTACTATCTACAAAATGACAGCTAGAATCTGATTGGTTGCTATAGGCAACATCCCCACTTTTTCAAACCCGCAGCTTAGTAAATCTAGCCCTTTGTGGTGGAGATTTGACAGAAATCTACTCTCATTTTTCTGCACTCCCCATAGAAGTGCAAGGGAAAATAAGCAGAGATTGGTACCGTAATTGCCGGCAATGTGCACGGCTCAATGTAAGTGCACCACATCAACTGAATTCCCCCATTGAATGAATTTTTTTTTTTTTTTTGAACTTATGATATGAGAGTTTACATTAAACACATGGGGCATGCTTCATCTTCACAATATGAACGCAACTTGTGTTTAAAAAAAAATGCGCTTGTAACCTCTAAGCACGTATTCAAATACAAGATACGTTTCCATTTGAATCTGAGAAGTATGATCTGGCTATACATTAATTGCTGTATGTAGACAAACTGCACACATGTGTGCAGTATAAAGTTCCATCAGAACGCATGCAAAAAAATGTTTTCTAAAATAAATTTACAACTCTTGCTAAATCAATAAAATAAATATTTGTTTATATTTAAAACATAAATTAGGATGTTCTTAACGCGTACTGTAATAAAATGCATTTTTATAGTTTCTCTTTCTTGCAAACACATGTTCTGTGCTATCTAGTCGCACCCATACGTGTATTCATCACTATCTGCTGGCACTTACAGCTGCCCTGTAGCTGGTGCAAATGATACAGCTACAAATCATATACTTAAGAGATACGCTGAATTTGAATTGGGCGCATCTGGGTTTGCATGCTCTCGGCACATCCTTACTGTACATTGCTTACGGCCGCCAGCCACTTCCCACCCCGGTTCCACTCTGCAAGACGTGGCCAGTCATACAATTCCGTTCATTGGTGTAAAAACCGTTCTGGCTCATGCGCAGAGATATTTTACGCAAAATACGCCATGCAAATGGACTTACGTTCGAAGGTGAATCAGGCGCAATATGTTTAATCTCACTAACTTTCATAAACCAAAAATTCCACTTGGATTTGAAGTTACATGCATTTTATGAAACATAAGCTGCGCTCAGGTTACGTCCGTGGATGAATCAGGCCTATTATCACTAAATATTGGGAAATATTACAGAAAGATGTGGCAGCGGGGAATGCATATAAAAATAAACCCCTACTTGCTCTTAAAATATTGAAAAGCCCCCCTAGCAGTCAGATGGAAGGGCCATGACCTCAAAAGGGTAAATGAGGGTCCCACTGTTGGATGTATAGTTGGGGTATTGCAAGAGTTAATTGGTAGGGCAAGCACGGCAAATGCCAAACTAGGGTCCATTTATTTCAGAAGCCAATTAACCTACCAGTAAGTTTCTGCTTCAAAAACAAAGAAATAGATATCACCTGCTATTTATGTTGAAATGTCAAATTTGTGAAATGTGGTTTTAACCCAGATACAGTTTTAATGAAATTAATTTGTCACTTGTATTGAACATGTATTTGTAATTTTCATAAACTTGAAATTATGGAGAGCAATACCTTGGATATAATATCTACATAAATTATAGAAAAGTGTCCTATTTCACTGAATGTATTAAATATGTTGTATGAAAATGTATTCTGCCGATCACTATAATAAAGCAATGATATTCTCAACTAAAAGTTATATACATAGAGGCTTCACACTCACACACACACACATATATATATATATATATATATATATATATATATATATATATACATACATACATACACAGATACTGATTTCACATTTAATTGTCAGAGCAATGGTATCTGTTGTATTGGTTTTTAGAAAGATTACATGAAAAAGGTCATCTGTTTCTATCTTATTTCCTCTTTGCTATGAGGAATAAGTACACACATTTATATGATAATGGCAGAAACCTTATAGGAATGAATCATTTATTTCAGTGCACAATACTGTGGATCCTACCAATGATTTATATAATTGAATAACTGATCATACTCAATGTGGTGACCTAACAATTTATAAGATGACTTTGGATATGTAATGTAGATGCAATGGGGGACAATCCAATTATCATTGATCTGTGAAGTTTGTGTCCACCTTATTTAACAAAAACACATTTTAAAAGCATCACCTCTAGTATCTGGCATGTCAAAAATCTTAACTTTTGTATTTTATCTGCAAAACGAATTTAACATCTGAGAGGCAAATGCTCCTCTAAAATTCTGCTAAAATGGCTGTGGTAGCTTCAAATTCAGGAACATCTAAATAACAAGCCAGCCATCTTTAATTGAACCACAGCATCATATGTTAATATGTATAACACTGTAAAATACATTGTAAATCCAATTAGTCTTTACTGTACCTTTAAAATTTGAAAATAAGAATCTGTAACAATGTGTGTTGAACTATTTCCAGATAAAAACTGAAAAACTGCTACATTTTAAAAAATATATTTAAAGATGATATCCGGACATTCTAATAACTTATTTCAGATTCTAAATAATAACAAGGTTATTTTTTTTAGTAAAAGAGCAACTAATGCCTACAATTCGATCAAAGTAAATAGACATCATACACATGAGCAAGCACATAATTAACAGCAACATTCCCACACAGATATACATGCTATCAATTAAACAAAATTGAATTATCGGTAATGTGACCACGGTTAGTAATGTTACCCTTCATATACTGTAGCCATTGATTTAAGGCTTAAAAGAGTGAAAAGTATGTAAATTCAATTGAAACTACTATATATCCCTTACTGTAGCATAGGTGTGATGGAGACAATTATGTAGCACCACAGAAAGCATGGTAGACACACACATATCTATCTATATATATCATTGGTGACCATGCCATCAGCTGTTTTAGTATAATGTATTATTTAGATAAACAAAAGTATATATTTGGTTGTTTTTGCTTATAGTCACAAGATACATATATCATTGTTTTCCCAAATTGTGTTCATTTACAAATTAAACTATTTCACTTTGCTATGTGGAATAAAGTTGCCTGTTCTATATATATATTCCATTTCTATTTTGAACTTCTATTTATATGAGCAATAGGAAGTGCACTCACAGGTGACCAAACACGTGTTGGACAAGAAAAAAAAAAAAGAAACACAAGAATAGGAGCCCATCCCCCTCTGCTTTCCAGGATGCATTTCCTATGGAGCCTCCAAAATGTAAATACTAAATTACCTTCCTGCAACTAAAGATAAACACTGCATGTGGTGCTGAAGAAAAGCTGCATGTGCACAAGACCATTATTGTTATGCTGTCTCTGAAGGCTTAATGTATAATGTAGCACAATCTGGGGTCACCATCTTACCTGTCTCCATATGATTGAGGAATTCCTGAGCAGCTTGTTTCTCATGGTTCTCCAGAACAGGCTCATACAGCTGTCTGACTTTTGAAGCATTGGTGTTGAAGCAACAGCCCTCACGTATGACGGCCGCACACTCCTTGATGTTATCCAGTATCCTGGAGGACAATCTCTTGACAAAGTTGACAAAGTCCTGAACCAGCTGAGCGCACCTTTCACACAGACGACCCATGTTGGTCTAAAGTTGGATTCAGCTGTTGCCTTCTCGCTCTTCTTGTGACCCTCTTATCAAATTGTCCTTATTGCACAATTTAGATCTTAGCTATTAAATAAAAAGAGCCGTTCAGCAGTCCCTGTGCATCTCCTCCACACGATCTGTATCAAACTGCTGCAGGGAAATCGGTTCAATGGAGAGCACAGACAAAGAACAGTGAAGTCACCACCAGACCCCTCTGCAGGACAACTGCAGGATCACACGGTGATGTAATGGCTGGTCCCTTCCCCTTTCAGGCTGCACCATTCCTATTGGCCCGTGGACAGTAAGGTTTTACACAGCAGAACAGGATATTCCAGTTCTTTGTGAACAAAGGAGCTCGCATATGTTGTGGATTTAAGGGAAACAACAATAAAAACAATACTATGTCTAAAGGTTTTACAAGTACCGTTTCAGAGGCTTGTTGTCTAGCTTATTTCTGTACAGAAAGTTCATTACATTCATGTAGATAAGATAGCCCCCTCCACCCTATAACAATGGATCAATTATTTTGCTATCAGTTTATATATTAGAGCCATTTCTGTACATAGCGCTGTGGAGATTATCAGGACAAGTAGGATAATTAAAAGTACCCACAAAAGGTACTAAAATAAAGTTTAAATTATACAACATATTATGCAACCCAGATAAAAAATATTTATTTGAATTATGAGTAATAGACACAGTACTACACATTTAGAAAAGCAGCTGTGTGTTTTGGGATTTTTTTTCTTCAAATTTCAAAACAATGGGACTGAAAACAAAGAAAGAAAACAAAATGGAGCAAATTTGCACCTTGGCAAAACCATGTTGCAATTGAGGGGGAGGTAAATTTAAGATGTAGGGACAGATTTATAGTTGGGGTAGGGCATGTCTTAGATCAACTTTAAATTTCAGTGTGAAAATAAAGCTATCAAGTATTTGTGTGCTACATGAAAAAGCAGCCAGTATTTTACTTGTCTACAAAAAAAAATCAATTTGCACCCCTTGCATTGTACTATGGTTTGTCCATGTGCAAATTGCTCCTTTTTTTGATTTGCTCTTAACCCCACATCAGGCCCAATGGCTGCTTATTAAGAAAAGTGTTTGAGATAGTTCTAACCGGTGCTTTTTTGGTCATAGAACGCTCAGAACGGCGTTCCGGCACCTTTTTTCCTCAGGTTTTCAAAGTTCAATTAACTTTTTATTTATTTTTCTCTGCGGTGCTGCTACAGTGCAGTACCGCATCTTAGTGTGTGTCCTGTTTCCGGCTCTGGCAGCGTTGTGACGTCATGACGTTGCCAGTGAGAGGAGCCGCGATCAAGCAGAGAAGTGAGATTAGAAGCATAAAAGGTAAGTACAGACTACAGAAAGCGGGGGAGGGGGTGCAGAAAGAGAAGGCTACAGAAAAATGAGGGGGGCAGAAAGAGAGGGCTACAGAGAAGCGAGGGGTGCAGACAGAGAGGGCTTCACAAAAATGAGGGGGCAGAAAAAGGTGAGTTCCGGCACCTTTTTTTCTTGCAAAAAAAGCACTGGCTCTACCCCTTCTTTATTATCACATCTGAAACCAATAAAGCATTGGGTGTGCAAGCAAATGGTGGTGGGGATTAGAATAGCAAGGGTCACTGGTAGAAAGGAAACAGCTGGGGGAAGTTTATATGGAATGTGACTGAACATGCACACAGGTCTCAGCAGAGATAATCAATATAGAGTGTGACTGTCAGAGATAATTACCATAGTGCTGATAAAGTGATAACTCAGCAGTCTGGTCAAAATGAAAAAAAAACCAGGAGAAAAATACACATATTCAGATAATTTTTTCTTGTTATTCATTCATTAATCCCAGCCAAGGAAACAAGACATAAAACATTTACTATATAAAAGACATTATACAGAGACCAATTCTGCACACAGACAGTAAGATTGTGAGTAGATACGGAAGAGGGTTTGTGTAGGTTCATTCTCATTACAGTGAATCTATTAAAAATATATATTTATTTTATCAGCCTCGTACACACAAGCGGCAACAATGTTCAGGTAAAGCATCTTTGGCGCACTGTGAATACACAGAAAACGAAAGTCCATTGAACCTTTTGCACTCTCTGTAAGCTCAGGTACTGGCTGTGAAAGTGGGGCAGTTTTTGTACGCAAGGCAACATCAAAAGCAGCATTGCCTTGTATAAAAGGACTGTTCTGCATTCACAGGGATTGTCCTTGTGTACAGAGGGAGCATTCACCAAAAGTTCAGTGAACCCATAACTTTCTGAGTGTTTATAGTTAGTAGAATACACCCTCTCTGTTATACATTTTGGAGTGTTAATACCGCCTGTGAGCACAAGCCCTTTGTTAAACTGTTTGTGTGCCATTAAATTGCATAGGAAAATGCTAAATTCACATGGCGCCCCACCTTAAACTAAAGCTGTACTGTATACAAACTGTCAGCAGTACATTGTGAATAACAGCACACACACTGCCCCCTACAGTATGTTGAAACACTTGGGTCTCTCTTCACCCCCACCATGCAACAAAATAACAAACTTCATTTGAATTTGTCTTCGCTGTTGTGTACACCGCAGTTTTCTGTTCTTGGGTCCAAGCAGCAAATTGTAGGGGTGAAGAGAATCTCCAGTACTTCAGTTCCCTGGAAGGAGTAGCAGGATTAAGAACTGCTATTTTACTGCCAAGAAGTACACAGTTAATTTTTAGTTTGATCTAAAGAACACCTTTAAATGAGGCCTTTTGGCTAAGATCAGATGTAGATGCCAATGTATGCAGTGGGGCTTAGAGGCACCCCCTGTAGGGGATGGGCTGTCATCTGGTCCTCTGGTGCCCGAAAATGCATATGGTGAAGCGAAAGGTACCTGAGTAAATCACTTTGCACTATGCTCCGGTAATTTTCAGGCAACACCATTTTTCCTTTGCCCTAGCCTTTTGGACGGGTGCAAGGACAATTTTTATATTTCCGACGAAAGGCAGGGGTCTTATGGCACCTAGTTATTAACACGCAGTACTTAGCACTAATCACTTTTCTTCATTTTTTGGGGGCTAGTATGTTTTTGTCCTCACATAGTTTGGACAGCTCTCTCCTCAGGTTATCCGAAGGGGGAGCTGAAGAACTAGTTCCCCTGGGGGAAACTTCGGCTAACCTTGGGGTAAAGCTGATCACCCGAGTCTTGAAGTAGAAGTGGTCTTGAAGACCTTTGCCTCATAAGGGACCTTTTGGCTCTGGAGGTCGGGGATCTAAAGATGCCCTTTCTAGCTTTGGCAAAGAAGAGTCCTATGGGGCCCTTTTCCTTTAGTGAAGGGTTCAAAATATCAAGCCCCCAGCACAGTACTGGACTGCACTTGGTGATTTGGAGTCACGCACCTCTGGCTTCAACAAAACTAAAACTCCTTTAAAAGAGGGTGTATTAAAGTGAAGAGGAATGTTTAGGTCACTACTAGAATACTGTACTCCAGTAATAAATGGTCAAGGGGTGGGCCGAGAGGTGCAGCTACCAATGAGGTAGCCCACGCTGCTGCTCTGGGGCTTGGCAGTAAGGGGCCGCTCCGAAGGCACTCTGCTGTACTGAGCATGTGCAGATGCATTGTGTTGGAACTGTAAGACCAAAAGGGCCCCACTGTGCATGTGACACCACCTTGTATATTAAGCAGAACAAAGTGATGGGCCAGAGTGGGAAGTAGGAATGCTTTACTGCCCCCTCCCTCCCACACACACACACACACACAAAAATCCAATTGTTCATTCCGCTGCACAGGGATCCTGTGAACTGAGGGGCCCATAACTCTATTTACTATTTAAATTTGAATGTATTACTGCAAAAGCAAACATTAGCTGTGTGATTGATGGTAAGATGGAGGTGGAACTGCTGGTAACCAGACAAGGGAGTATTCAGATGAGGGCATTTATTTTATTTTTTATCAATGATGATTTCACATCTCACAAACACAATACTATTAAATAAGTGCCATCAATGCCGCTTATAACAACAACATACACATAATGGTCAATGCAGGATACCACACTGATACAAATAGGTTTATACACAATTTGACTAACACAGGGGGATTGAGTGGGGTAGGCATACTCACTGGAGGGTAGCCGCCAAACTACGTTGGGACAGGATAAACGGACAATGTTGAGGCACCCACATCGAAATATCATATACCCATATCATTCCAGATTTGCGGTACCCATTTTAGGACATGGTAATGAATGTTGCCATATTTTGGAGAATTTATCTTGACAAGCTCTTTTAGTGTCTATATAATGTTTATGTGACAAGCATGATTTAATTGAGCTACACCTGAGAGTTGAGATTCAGGGAGACAATTTATGGCTTTTTGGTGGGAAACTATTTCAAACCATTAGGCTCCTAGAGACATTCAGGTGAATATACCCAAAATACATAATTTGGAGTCTTGAGTGACTGGGACATGTAAGAATAATACTACCTTTTGGCAAATAACCTCCAAAACGTAACAATTCCTGTATCTATGGCAAGTATCATGCTAATTTAAATTAGGGATGAGCGCACTCGGATTTATGAAATCCGAGCCCACCCGAACGTTGCGGATCCGAGTCGGATCCGAGACAGATCCGGGTATTGGCGCCAAATTCAAAAGTGAAACTGAGGCTCTGACTCATAATCCCGTTGTCGGATCTCGCGATACTCGGATCCTATAAATTCCCCGCTAGTCGCCGCCATCTTCACTCAGGCATTGATCAGGGTAGAGGGAGGGTGTGTTAGGTGGTCCTCTGTGCTGTTTAGTTCTGTGCTGTTTAGTTCTGTGCTGTTTAGTTCTGTGCTGTTTAGTTCTGTGCTGTTTAGTTCTGTGCTGTTTAGTGCTGTGCTGTGCTGTGCTGTGCTGTGTTCTGCAGTATCAGTCCAGTGGTGCTGTGTGCTGTGCTCTGTCCTTCTGAGGTCAGTGGTGCTGCTGGGTCCTGTGCTGTGTCCTGTTCAGTCCAGTGGTGCTGTGTCCTGTGCTCTGTGCTTCTAAGGGCATAGTTATTTCCCCAATATTCCCCTGTGTTTAAAAAAATAAAAAAAAGTTTTTTAAAAAAATACCAAAAACTACTTTATTTTTTTTTAATTACCACAAAATTTGCACAACCAATCCTGCAGTATAAGCCCATTGGTACTGCAATATTACCAAGTTCACACATTCAGCAGTAAAAGTCCAGTGGTACTGCAATATTACAAAGTTTACACATTCTGCAGTATCAGTCCAGTGGTGCTGTGTCCTGTGCTCTGTCCTGCTGAGTTCCGTAGTGCTGCTGGGTCCTGTGCCGTGTCCTGTTCAGTCCAGTGGTGCTGTGTCCTGTGCTCTGTGCTTCTAAGGGCATAGTTATTTCCCCATTATTCCCAAGTTTTTAAAAAATAAAAAAAAAGTAAAAAAAAATAAAAAATTTAAAAAAAAAAAAAATATATAATAATTATAACCAAATTTGCAAAACCAATCCAGCAGTATAAGTCCATTGGTACTGCAATATTACCAAGTTCACACATTCTGCAGTATCAGTCCAGTGGTGCTGTGTCCTGTGCTCTGTCCTGCTGAGTTCCGTAGTGCTGCTGGGTCCTGTGCCGTGTCCTGTTCAGTCCAGTGGTGCTGTGTCCTGTGCTCTGTGCTTCTAAGGGCATAGTTATTTCCCCACTATTCCCAAGTTTTTTAAAAATAAAAAAAAAGTAAAAAAAAAAAAAAAATTAAAAAAAAAAAAATATATAATAATTATAACCAAATTTGCAAAACCAATCCAGCAGTATAAGTCCATTGGTACTGCAATATTACCAAGTTCACACATTCTGCAGTATCTTGTGCTACATATAATGGAGACCAAAAATTTGGAGGATAAAGTAGGGAAAGATCAAGACCCACTTCCTCCTAATGCTGAAGCTGCTGCCACTAGTCATGACATAGACGATGAAATGCCATCAACGTCGTCTTCCAAGCCCGATGCCCAATCTCGTAGTACCGGGCATGTAAAATCCAAAAAGCCCAAGTTAAGAAAAAGTAGCAAAAAGAGAAACTTTAAATCATCTGAGGAGAAACGTAAAGTTGCCAATATGCCATTTACGACACGGAGTGGCAAGGAACGGCTTAGGCCCTGGCCCGTGTTCATGACTAGTGGTTCAGCTTCACCCACGGATCTTAGCCCTCCTCCTCCTCCCCCCCCCTACAAAAAAATTGAAGAGAGTTATGCTGTCAGCAACAAAACAGCAAACAACTCTGCCTTCTAAAGAGAAATTATCACAAATCCCCAAGGCGAGTCCAAGGGTGTTGGTGGTTGTCAAGCCTGACCTTCCCATCACTGTACGGGAAGAGGTGGCTCGGGAGGAGGCTATTGATGATGTAGCTGGCGCTGTGGAGGAACTTGATGATGAGGATGGTGATGTGGTTATTGTAAATGAGGCACCAGGGGGGGAAACAGCTGATGTCCATGGGATGAAAAAGCCCATCGTCATGCCTGGTCAGAAGACCAAAAAATGCACCTCTTCGGTCTGGAGTTATTTTTATCCAAATCCAGACAACCAATGTATGGCCATATGTAGCTTATGTAAAGCTCAAATAAGCAGGGGTAAGGATCTTGCCCACCTAGGAACATCCTCCCTTATACGTCACCTGAATAACCTTCATAGTTCAGTGGTTAGTTCAGGAACTGGGGCTAGGACCCTCATCGGTACAGGGACACCTAAATCCCGTGGTCCAGTTGGATACACACCAGCAACACCCTCCTCGTCAACTTCCTCCACAATCTCCATCAGATTCAGTCCTGCAGCCCAAGTCAGCAGCCAGACTGAGTCCTCCTCAATACGGGATTCATCCGAGGAATCCTGCAGCGGTACGCCTACTACTGCCACTGCTGCTGTTGCTGCTGTTAGTCGGTCATCTTCCCAGAGGGGAAGTCGTAAGACCGCTAAGTCTTTCACAAAACAATTGACCGTCCAACAGTCGTTTGCCATGACCACAAAATACGATAGTAGTCACCCTATTGCAAAGCGTATAACTGCGGCTGTAACTGCAATGTTGGTGTTAGACGTGCGCCCGGTGTCCGCCATCAGTGGAGTGGGATTTAGAGGGTTGATGGAGGTATTGTGTCCCCGGTACCAAATCCCCTCGAGATTCCACTTCACTAGGCAGGCGATACCAAAAATGTACAGAGAAGTACGATCAAGTGTCCTCAGTGCTCTTAAAAATGCGGTTGTACCCACTGTCCACTTAACCACGGACATGTGGACAAGTGGTTCTGGGCAAACGAAGGACTATATGACTGTGACAGCCCACTGGGTAGATGCATCCCCTTCCGCAGCAACAGCAACAGCTGCATCAGTAGCAGCATCTACAAAATGGCTGCTCATGCAAAGGCAGGCAACATTGTGCATTACAGGCTTTAATAAGAGGCACAACGCTGACAACATATTAGAGAAAATGAGGGAAATTATCTCCCAGTGGCTTACCCCACTTAGACTCTCATGGGGATTTGTGGTGTCAGACAATGCCAGTAACATTGTGCGGGCATTAAATATGGGCAATTTCCAGCACGTCCCATGTTTTGCCCACACCATTAATTTGGTGGTGCAGCATTACCTCAAGAGTGACAGGGGTGTGCAGGAGATGCTTGCGGTGGCGCGCAAAATTGCTGGACACTTTCGGCATTCAGCCAGTGCCTACCGCAGACTAGAGGCACATCAAAAAAGCATGAACCTGCCCTGCCATCACCTCAAACAAGAGGTTGTGACGCGCTGGAACTCCACCCTCTATATGCTGCAGAGGATGGAGGAGCAGCAAAAGGCCATTCAGGCCTACACAGCCACCTACGACATAGGCAAAGGAGTGGGGATGCGCCTCAGTCAAGCGCAGTGGAGACTGATTTCCGTGTTGTGCAAGGTTCTGCAGCCATTTGAACTTGCCACACGAGAAGTCAGTTCCGACACTGCCAGCTTGGGTCAGGTCATTCCCCTGATCAGGCTGTTGCAGAAGCAGCTGGAGAAAGTGAGGGAGGAGCTGGTAAGCCATTGCGATTACACCAAGCATGTAGCTCTTGTGGATGTAGCCCTTCGTACGCTTTGCCAGGATCCGAGGGTGGTCACTCTTTTAAAGTCAGAGGAATACATTCTGGCCACCGTGCTCGATCCTCGGTTTAAAGCGTATGTTGTGTCTCTGTTTCCGGCGGACACAAGTCTACAGCGGTGCAAAGACCTGCTGGTCAGGAGATTGTCCTCTGAAGAGGACCGTGACATGCCAACAGCTCCACCCTCATTTTCTTCCACATCTATGGCTGCGAGGAAAAAGCTCAGTTTTCCCAAAAGAGGCACTGGCGGGGATGCTGATAACATCTGGTCCGGACTGAAGGACCTGCCAACCATTGCAGACATGTCTACTCTCGCTGCATTGGATGCTGTCACAATAGAAAAAATTGTGGATGATTACTTTGCTGACACCATCCAAGTAGACATGTCAGACAGTCCATATTGTTACTGGCAGGAAAAAAAGGCAGTTTGGAAGCCCCTGTACAAACTGGCTCTATTTTACCTGAGTTGTCCCCCCTCCAGTGTGTACTCGGAAAGAGTTTTTAGTGCAGCGGGGAACCTGGTCAGTGAGCGGCGAAGGAGGTTGCTTCCTCACAACGTTGAAAAAATGATGTTTATAAAAATGAATAATCAATTCCTCAATGAAGTACAGCACTGCCCTCCAGATACTACAGAAGGACCTGTGGTTGTGGAGTCCAGCGGGGACGAATTGATAATGTGTGATGAGGAGGAAGTACACACTGTAGGGGGAGAGGAATCAGAGGTTGAGGATGAGGACGACATCTTGCCTCAGTAGAGCCTGTTTAGTCTGTACAGGGAGAGATGAATAGCTTTTTTGGTGTGGGGGCCCAAACAAACCAATCATTTCAGCCAAAGTTGTTTGGTAGGCCCTGTCGCTGAAATGATTGGTTTGTTAAAGTGTGCATGTCCTATTTAAACAACATAAGGGTGGGTGTGAGGGCCCAAGGACAATTCCATCTTGGACCTTTTTTTTTTGCATTATATGACCAATCAACAGTCGTTTGCCATGTTCAAAAAGTAAAACCAAATTTAAAGAAATACAAGAAATTAAACCAAAAGTAAAATGCCGTGTCATAATTTAAAACAAGAGGTATTGACGTGCTCTAAAACTACTGTATTGTTGTTTATATTTTATAAACACTACACTTGACAGCTTGAGTCTTTCAATAAAAAAGTCTGTCCATTGCACGAATATTTGCAACAGGGACAATTTTAGGGTTAAGAAAGTCAACTAATAACACTTCGACGCTGTCTGTCTTTATAAACACTACACTTGGAAGTTGGAGGAGGTATTGTGGCCCCGGCACCAAATTTACTACCGGGGCCACTCCACTGTGCAGTCCATATTTAGGTGTATCAGATATTAAACAACGGTGACAGTTGATGCCCAATTTTTTAATTATATTGTGGCCTCGGTACCAAATTGTGTACCGGGGCCACCACACTACGCAGTCCAGATACTTGTTTGGTGGAATTCAGACCAGTTGAGGGTTTTATTATTATATTGTGTGGACCACTCTATCTATACCACACTACAACTCTATACCACTCTATTTCATACTTTAATTCTATTTCATACTTTAATTCTATTTCATACTTTAATTCTATTTCATACTTTAATTCTATTTCATACTTTAATTCTATTACTAATTACCATAAAGAGGAACAAAATAAACCAATTTTACCAAAAGTATAATATGACTTAGACTTACAAACACTACACTTGAAAGATCGTGCCTTTAAATGAAAAAGTCAGTCTTCATTGCACGACTATGTGCAACAGGGACAGTTTTTTGGGTTTACAAAGTCAAACAATAACACTTTGACCCTGTCTGTCTGGGATCTCAATGACGAATTGTCTGTACCATGTTTGGAGGAGGTATTGTGGCCCCGGTATCAAATTGGGTACCGGGGCCACCCCACTATGCAGTCCAGATACTTGTTTGGTGGAATTCTGACACGTGGAGGGTTTTTTAATTATATTGTGGCCTCGGTACCAAATTGTGTACCGGGGCCACCACACTACGCAGTCAAGATAGATAGATGCGTATTGCGTATCATAGATAAAGTACATTCAGTGGTGTGGGGCAAATTGAAAATAAAATATTCAAAATGCACTGACATTATCAAAAACAAGAGGTTGTCACACGCTAAAACTCCAACATGTATATGATGGAGAGGATGGAGGAGCAGCCGTATGTGTAGTGTAATGCAGATCTGTTGAAGGTTTTTTATATATTTTATTGTGGTGCCCAGTGCCCACTCCTCTACGCAGTCCAGGTACATTTATTGGTGCGATTCATAAAAGTTCGGGGTTTTTAAGATATTGTGGTGACCCACTCCTCTACGCAGTCCAGGTACATTTATTGGTGCGATTCATAAAAGTTCAGGGTTTTTAAGATATTGTGGTGACCCACTCCTCTACGCAGTCCAGGTACATTTATTGGTGCGAATCATAAAAGTTCAGGGTTTTTAATATATATTGTGGTGACCCACTCCTCTACGCAGTCCAGGTACAATTATTGGTGCGATTCATAAAAGTTCAGGGTTTTTAATATATATTGTGGTGACCCACTCCTCTACGCAGTCCAGGTACATTTATTGGTGCGAATCATAAAAGTTCAGGGTTTTTAATATATATTGTGGTGACCCACTCCTCTACGCAGTCCAGAAAGATACCTTGTTGCAACGTTTTGGACTAATAACTATATTGTGAGGTGTTCAGAATACACTGTAAATTAGTGGAAATGCTTGTTATTGAATGTTATTGAGGTTAATAATAGCCTAGGAGTGAAAATAAGCCCAAAAACTTGATTTTTAAACTTTTTATGTTTTTTTCAAAAAAAATCCGAATCCAAAACCTTAAATCCGAACCGAGACCTTTCGTCAAGTGTTTTGCGAGACAAATCCGAACCTCAAAAATAACGAAAATCCGGATCCAAAACACAAAACACGAGACCTCAAAAGTCGCCGGTGCACATCCCTAATTTAAATGCAGTTTTCATTCATGCACTTCATGCTCAGTGGATAATGTACACCAGAGATGCTGCATTGGTCGACATCCTCCCTGTAAGTCTTACGTGGCTTGATCACGCTGGAAAGCCAACAGCATGCAGGAATAAAAACTTAACAGAAGGCTTTTGGTGTCACACATTCAAATAAGATGTGCAGATGGAATTTCACTGACAGTGGATTTGGCAAACTGTCAGCGAACCTACATTATTAGGGCATGATAGAGTCAGCAATATCTAAACAAGTAATTTAGGAAGTCCAAATTCTAGTCTAGGTTGTTGACGTTTTTGAAAAAGCCATCTTTAAACCACTGGCTGAGGTTTTTTTTTTTTTTTTTTAAAAAAAAGATATTTTTGTTAAAAGCTTCCTCCCCCACTGTGTTTGTAGGAACTGTTGATTACCCCAAATGGGGATACATGAGTAGGACTTATCCCTATCAGATCCTTAACCAAATCCAATTTCCAACCAGGATTTTTTTAAATTAATATTGTGGTCATAATATATAGCATCCATTGCAAACACCAACAAACTTCACGCTCTGACTTTGCCCTATTTCATCCAAGACATGAGGTGTGCCAGCTGACTAGCTAAATAATACAAATGTACGTTAAGTAGGTCCACACCACCATATCCCTGTTGGTTTTGTAAAATCCTTAGATTAAGCAAAGGTTCTGTATTCATTCATGCAAATCAAAACAAACCTTGCCTTTTCTTGAAAACTGGGGGACATACAATACTGTACAATTTTTTTTAGACAGGTGTGGAAAAAATGCTGCAAAGTAAGAATGCTTTCAAAAATAGACGTGTTAATAGTTTATTTTATTTTTTTCAATTAACAAAATGCAAAGTGAATGAACAAAAGAGAATTCTAAATAAAATCAATATTCAGTGTGATCACCCTTTGCCTTCAAACAACATGAATTCTTCTAGGTACACTTGCACAAAGTCAGGAATTTTGTAGGGTTATAGTCAGGTGTATGATTAACCAATCATACCAAACAGGTGATAATGATCATTTTCATATGTAGGTTAAAACACAGTCATTAACTGAAACAGAAACAGTTGTGTAGGAGGCTTAAAACTGGGTGAGGAACAGCCAAACTCTTCTGCAAAGGTGAGGTTGTAGAAGACGGTTTCATGTCACAAGTCATACACCATGGTGAGACTGAGCACAGCATCAACACACAAGGTAGTTATACTGCATCAGCAAGGTCTCTCCCAGGCAAAGATTCCATGCAGACTGGGGTTTTAAGACATGCTGTTCAAGCTCTTTTGAAAAAGCACAAAGAAACAGGTAACGTTGAGGACCATAGACACAGTGGTTGGCCAAGGAAACTTAGTGCATCAGATGGAAGACATATCATGCTTACTTCCCTTCAAAATTGGAAGATGTCCAGCAGTGCCATCAGCTCAGAAATGGAAAAAAACAATGGGACCCAGGTACATCCATCTACTGTTCAGAGAAGTCTGGCCAGACGTGGTCTTCATGGAAGAATTGCGGTCAAAAAGACATACCTTCAACGTGGAAATGAGGCCAAGCGACTCAACTCATACACAAAAACATAGGATCTGGGGGACAGAAAAATGGCAGCAGGTGCTCTGGACTGATGAGTCAAAATTTTAAATATTTGGCTATAACAGAAAGCAATCTGTTTGCCAAAGGGCTAAAGAGCGGTACAATAATGAGTGTCTGCAGGCAACAGTTAAGCATGGTGGAGGTTCCTTGCAAGTTTGGGGCTGCATTTTTGCAAATGGAGTTGAGGATTTGGTCAGGATTAATGGTTTCCTTTTTGCTGAGAAATACAGGCAGGTACTTATCCATCATGCATTTCCATTCCAGGGAGGCATCTGATCGGCTCCAACTTAATACTGCAGCAGGGCAATGACCCCAAACATACAACCAATGTCATTAAGAACTATCTTCAGCATAAAGAAGAACAAGGAGTCCTGGAAGTGATACTATGGCCCCTACAGAGTCCTGGGGGTATATTTACTAAACTGCGGGTTTGAAAAAGTGGAGATGTTGCCTATTGCAACAAACCAGACTTTCGTTTTCATTTATTTAGTACGATCTACAAAATGACAACTAGAATCTGATTGGTTGCGATAGAACACATCTCCACTTTTTCAAACCCGCAGTTTAGTAAACTTACCCCCTGATCTCTACATCATTGAGTCTGTTTGGGATTACATGAAGAGACAGAAGGATTTGAGCTCTTTTAGTTCTCCAAGATGTTTGGAACAACCGCCCTGCTGAATTCCTTCAAAAACTGTGTGCAAGTGTGCATAGAAGAATTGATGCTGTTTTGAAGGTGAAGGGTGGTCACACCAAATATTAATTTGATTTAGATTTCTCTTCTCTTCATTCACTTTGCATTTTGTTAATTGATAAATAAAAACTATTATCACTTCTGTTTTTGAAAGCATTCTTACTTTGCAGCACTTTAGCATAGTACTATATATGTTTGCAGTACCCCCCCCTACTCTTCACAAACCCCACACAACACCAAAATCCTGTATCTACTTATTTAACCTTTCTCTTATCCAATCCCATGTTGTGTTGCGTTTCATAAGTTATATGCTTGTTAAATGTGTCTATGTATCATGTAGCCTTTAAGGGGCACATTTATCAATATTCACATAAAGTGAAAAGTAGTTTTCAATCCTTATCGCAATGATAAGGATTGAACTACTTCTCACATTTATGTACAGCCCTGCACAGAAACAGCAGTTCCGAAAAACTGCTGTTTCAGAGATAAAAAAAATCATACTTACCCCCCTCTTCGGAAGCGCTGTCTTCGGGTCTTCTCTTCACTCTTCAATTGCACATGTCCAGTTCCCCTCTCTGTCTCTGCAACGATAGTTGCAGAGAGAGAGCACTGAGTGACAGGGAGGGATCATGTGATCCCTCCACACATGCGCTGTCCAGCTCTGCTCTCCGGAGCAGAGCTGACAGCATTAGATTTCTTCAATTCGGATGATGTACGCCAGCTTCAGCTGACGTACATTAACATGACAAGTTCCCAAAAAAAATGTTTTTTCGGGACTTGTTAGATTGCGGCTAGGAGCAGTCACCATTCTGTTGAATGGTGACTGCTCCCAAAAACGAAGAGGAATGCAAAGCAGCAGATATCCATGATATCTGCTGCGATGCCCCCTTAATAAATTTGCGGAGGACACTGTGGGACCTTAATGACCCGTTAAAAGCACTATCGTGCTTTATTAAATATGCCCCTATATGTAGTGTTTACTCATAATATCTTTCTATTGTCATGTACCTCTGACACAGTTCTTAAAGAGTTTAAAGTAAAATATTTTATTATTCAACTGCTTGAAGAATCTTCCTTCCAAAATGTGCATCAGCTGAAGCTATGACATCCAGCAAATGTGTTATGCAAAGCAGCAGGCTGGTCATCACTTCACACCTACAGGCATCTTAAAATTCACTTACCAGAGCAGTGAACAGTACATCAAGTATTTAGATATTAAGGTTATTATCATGGACTGCAGTCTTACTTGCCACCCTAGAAGCTTCCATAGAGTAAACTTTAAGTAAACTTCTTCTGGTAAGGGGTAAACTGAATACAGGCACAGAGCAAATGTCTGGAGAAGGTTTGACTTGATGATCAGCCTGCTGCTTTGCATAGATTACTTGCTGGATCCAAAGTCCTGTCTGCACCCTCAGCATTTTTGACACGACACGTCCATTCCTCTTATAAACCTGTGAAATGATTTCTTGAATCAACCTTGCAAGAGTATTTTTGGATGGAGCTTGCTCCTGATTTGACATTCAGGAAATACAAAGTAATACTCTGTCTTACTGAATTCCTGTGTTCGCAAGAGATACATAGAAATTGCTCTGACCAGGCCTGAGTCATTAAGGAGAGCAAAGCAAAAAAGGAGTAAGTTTGACCCTGGACAAAATATGTTACAATGCAAGGGGTGAAAATGAGTTTATTAGTTTGCACATAAGTTAATTACTGGCTTCATGTAGCACACAAAGACTTGATAGCTTTATTTTTATACTGAAATTTAAAGTTGATCTAGGACATGCCCTATTCCAACTATGAATCTTTCCCCGCATTTTAAATTTACCTGCCCCTCCAATGCAACATGGTTTTGCCCAAGTGTAAAGTTACTCTTTTTTTAAACTTTACTCTCATTAATGACTCAGGCTCACCAGGTCTAGAGTGTGTAATCTTTCTCACTTTCATTAGATGGCTTTGGGCAAAATACAATTTTTTGGTTGATTCAAAATGTGGAAACTACCCTAGGCAAGAAGGCAGGAGTTCTTTGTAGCGCCACTTTATCAGTGTACATGTTCCAAAATGGTTCCTTGTATCATAAAGCCTGAAGTTCTTCCACTCTCCTAGCAGATGTGATTGCCACTAAGAATAGTCCCTTGAGCGTAAGCCCTTTAAGTGAAACCTCATGTGAGGATTCAAAGTGTTATGATACCAGTGCCTCCAAAGATAGATTAAGGTCATAAGTTGATAGAAAAGTTTTGATGCTAGGATGAATTATTTTAGCTGCTTGAAAAAATGTTTCCAGCAGATCTTCTAATATCAATCTTGTGTCCAGTAACAAATGCTGGAACCTGTATCTTTAATGTACTAAGGGCAAGGCCCTTCTGTTAATCTTCTTGAAGGAAATCCAGCACCTGAGCTATATTAGCTGTAACTGGATTGGTCAATATGGATTTGCACCAAAGTATGAATGTTTTCCATACACTATGTAAGATTTTTTTTTTCTTGCAATAATACCTCAATCAACTTGTCAGAGATACTCTTAAGCAACGGCCACTCAATCATCACACCATCAAGGAGAGAAAAATTGGTCCTTGATGAAGAAGATCTGGCTGAAGTGGTAGAGACCAAGGTTGTTCTAGGAGCATTTTCCATGCTACTGTGAACCATGGCCGGCAGGGGCTAGAATGGAAGAAACACTAATACTTCTACTGCGTCTCTCTTGATCTTTGTATGTCCAATGAGAGTAACAGGAGGAAACACATGCCCCCAGTTCTTGTCAGAGTATCTATTCCACTCTGTGGAGTCTTTGTGATGGGAATAGAATAGCTCCATTTTGGTGTTTTGATTTGTCATCATCAGATCTATCTGAGGGGAGCAAAACTTTTCCACCAATTGCTGAAACACCTCCTTATGTGATACTCACCTCTCCTGGGTAGATCTGATACCGACTGAGATAATCTGCCAACTTGTTATCCTTGCCCGCTTTGTGAAAAACTGAAAGAGATCTCATATTGTTTTCTGCCCATGTATGATTGTCAATACCTGTGTCACAATGGTTGTGCTATTTGTGTCTCCTTGTTGGCTTATAAATGCCACTACCATCTAGTTGTCTGAGAACATCTTGAGATGTTTGTGTTCCAAATGAGTTAGAAAACATTGTTTTGCATGCCATACTATCCTTGGCGCCAGAATGCAGTTTCTTTTCCTTTTGAAACCTAGCACACTGTACTACCTCTGTGTGCAGATGAGCACCCCAATCATTGGAGCTTGAATCTGTTATTAATATAGTCCATTCTGTTTTTGAGAGGGGTGATAAGTCTTATAGGATGATCCAGATATTCTGGATATGGGATCCAATGGATTGTGTACATCTAGGTGAAGATTATTATTATTATTATTATTGTCTTTTATTTGTATGGCGTTGCAAAGGGCCTGCTGTGCCGTACATAGAGCATGGGAATAAAAACAGGAAGCAGCATACAGGGCATTACAAGAGCAAAGTGCAGTAAATTATCAACCCACTTATATTAAGGAGGTATAAGTGAGGGTCAGGACACTAAGAAACTAGAGAGGGGAAGGAGGGGACTCAAGCAAGCAAGAGAGAGGAGAGAGAACTAAAGAAAGCTGAACCTGTGCCCAGGAGTGTGGGTGCAACTAACAGGATTAAAGGTGTGAACCACTCAAGTTTTTTTATTGTACCCTTTGTTTATAAATTGTATTTATTTTGTAAATATATATTTATAATATCCCAAACCCAACGATCTTGCCTAGTGTGTGTCCAGGTCCTTGAATACCTTACAGTCCTGTCACCCAACAGTCCTGCTGGAGGTTGTGTTAGCCAGGAGTCATTGTGAATTGGTTTTCTTTTTGGTGTAGTGTAGTTAAGCGATTTTAAGACTGTTAATCTGCTGCCCAGAGATGTGTCTAAGGGAATCTCTGCAACACCATGTTTAAAACTACACTTCTGGCATAAAGTGTGATCGTATCCAGTGATTTTCACAGAGGAAATCAATTCCTATTTTCATAATTTCCATATTATTCATCAAACGTTTTTTACTTTCTTTTTCTTGAATGTCTGTATACAGATTATCCATCCATGCATGGACATGCCTACTCCAGATTAAAGAGATATGAATCTATTTAAAACATTTCTCCATTTTCCAATCCATAGGCTTTCTTAATGAACCTCCGGGCTATAATTTGACAGCCAGCCTTTGTATGTAAGGTGCAGAAAGGGGTGTGGGTGCTATTAGTGTATTGTGTGGGAAGAGGAGTGGGGGTGCTATTGGTTTAATGTGTGTGAGTGATATAATAATGTGACTCGGACACTGGGTAGCATGTGGGGGCACCTGTCACAATGAATGGTATATAACATCTGGCACAACTGATGGTATGTGGAGGAAGCAGTGAGGGGACAGCAATAGAAGCTGTGGCTACAGTGAGTGGCATGAGATGGCTGGGATTATAGATGGCATGTGGGGACACCTGACTCAGTGGAAGGTATTTTGGAGGAAACTGGTACAGTGGATAGCATCTGGTGGCATTTGGTACAGTAGATGGCATGTAAGGGACACTTGGCATGGTGAAGGGCATATGCAGGTACACTGGTAACGTGTCTGGATATGGATTAGACTAGACTAGACCTGGATATGGTGTATATGGATTCATTGTGCATCTGGATATGGTGAATATGGATTCATTGAAGAGGTCGCTGTATTGAGGAACAAATGTTCAATAATAACAGGTGGTGCTCAGGAAGGCTCATACCTACCATTGTTTGGAAGGGGTGTGGTCAATAAAAAAATTGCATCTTTTTTGGTTGGTGCTGGTTATACTTTATCCCCTCCTGCTTGGTGGCCCGAATACTGTACCACCGCCATTCCTAATTGCCATTTGTTGTATCATGTCTGCATTTACCCTGACCACATGTTAATAGTGATCCTCCAAAGTGGTACTAAAGATAGGAATATAATCTAAATAGGTCTGGGTTAATTCCTGGCATCCTACCTGGATATGGTCTGCTATTCACTGGAAAGTGGCCAAGGCATTCTTTGCTTTGAAGGGCGTCACAGGGTAATGAAGGCTGATCTCTCCTAGATATCTCTGACTGGTGACATTTGCCAGTGCCCCTTGCAGAAATCCAGAGTATATAAATAGGGCCTGATTAATTAAGGACCGTAAGTGGCGATTTCTTGCGTAAGATGCGCATAATTACTCTGCATATACCCAGATCCGGAACCATATGCCAAAGAACGCAGCAATTTCTGTTTAATCTTTGACCACAAAGGACACTTACAACAGCTTACAATTTCAAGGAGGGAACAGGGTGGGGAAGGGGCATATGTCTGTAGTTACTGTACAGTAGGAATATGCCAAGCTCGGGGGCACCCAGCGGTGTCCAATTCAAGTTCAGAGCATTTATAAGGTACTAGTTTTTCATCTGTATATCTTTCTCCAGCTACAGGTCTAGTAAAGTGTTGATTGCTAATGATGACAGCTATGTATTCATGTTAGAACTTGTGTTTGCAATCAGAAGCAACTGTAAAAATGTATTTTATGTACAGTAGACATTTAATTACATCCTAATAAATGTTTTTCATTAAAAAAACAAGTTTGAAAATCATTTTTTTAAAATGTTTTGTATATTATATTATATTGATATTGTATATTTACTATATTTATAATGATTTGTGTATTATTAACAGGTGACATTAATTGAATAGTTTTTTATTTTTCTGTGTGTTCTTTGGTGAGTTTGTATTTCTCATATGTATTGGCCATAACCTGCAGTTGCACATTACGTTTGTTTTGCGTACATTAATTAATTATGCCCATAATGTGCCACAGTAGTTTATCAAGCAGTGACACTGACAGGTCTGAGTCCGCTGGAAAAATGGTGCCATTTGTTGAGAAGAATAGGCACAGCGATGCAACAACATCCCCTCACCCACAAGTTGTAAGAGGATTGCACCAACTGCAGTATCAGAGGCATAAACTTCAACAAAAAAGGATGCTTGGAATTTGGATGTACCAATGTTGGTCCTGATTTAAAAAGAGTCTTATGCCTAATAAAACCATGAGAAAGGGGCGCCAGAGGTCTGACTCAATGTAATTAAAATTTACTAATATATTAAATCCAGCAAGAGAAAAGCGGAGTTTGTGAGGTTGTATATAACCAACTAATTTATTAAAAAATAAAAACAAATAGGTGCATACGCCACTTCTCTTTTGCTGGGTTTAATATATCAGTAAATTTTAATAAGTTTTTTTTCTCATGGTTTTGCAATTTGAGGGTCTGGTACTCCTCAGTTAGGGAGCGACACTGGTTTGTTGTTTCATACTATAACATTATATAGTCTATAAAAATATATATATTTTTTGGAGTAACAGCACTTTAGAGTTGTTTTTTTGTTCCAGATTTTATGCCTAATAAAAGCTTCTCGTGCCTTAGGTGAGCATTTAAAAGGAACTCCCATTTTGGTGAGTTGTGTCGTAGGAGTTTGTAAGTGTGCCCAAAGTCCTGCTTGCGTCAGGTACAAGGGTCCTCCCGAGTCATCCCCCGGTGGAAAAACCCTCTAGCCACATCATCATCATCATCATTTATTTATATAGCGCCAACATATTCTGTAGCGCTTTACAATTGGGGACAAAACATAGTAAACTAATAAACAAACTGGGTAAAACAGACAAAGAGGTGAGAAGGCCCTGCTCGCAAGCTTACAATCTATTGGACAATGGGAGTTTGACACATGAGGTTAAGTCTACATTTGCAGTCGGCCCAGCCAGATTGCAAAGGTAAAAGTGACTCATAAGCTAAATGATCCTGTCACACAGCAATGGTGATCAAGGGGTAGTTGTATAACAGGTGGTTATAGGGTAATGTACTGAGGTTAAGAGGCTGGTTGAGGAATATTATAAGCTTGTCTGAAGAGGTGGGTTTTCAGAGAACACTTAAAAGCTTGTAGACTAGAGGAGAGTCTTATTGTGCGAGGGAGAGAATTCCATAGAGTGGGTGCAGCCCGGAAAAAGTCCTGTAATCGGGAATGGGAGGATGTAATGAGTGTGGATGAGAGATGCAGATCTTGTGCAGAACGGAGTTGCCGAGTTGGGAGATATTTTGTGACAAGAGAGGAGATGTATGATGGTGCAGCTTTGTTGATGGCCTTGTAGGTTAGTAAGAGTATTTTATATTGGATTCGGTAGTAAACAGGCAACCAGTGTAGAGACATACAGAGTGATTCAACAGAGGAATAACGATTTGCAAGGAAAATCAATCTTGCAGCAGTGTGCAAAATAGATTGTAGGGATTTGAGTCTGTTTTTGGGAAGGCCAGTAAGGAGGGAATTGCAATAGTCTATGCGGGAGATGATAAGTGCATGAATTAAGGTTTTTGCAGTGTCTTGTGTGAGATATGTGCGGACTCTGGAAATGTTTTTTAGATGTATGTAACATGATTTAGATATAGAGTCGATGTGGGGAACAAAGGATAGGTGTGAGTCAAGGATTACACCTAGGCAGCGAGCTTGTGGGGTGGGATTTATGGTTATGTTATCAACAGAGATAGAAATGTCAGGTATGCTCTTGTTGGTGGGTGGGAATATTATTAACTCTGTTTTAGAAAGATTAAGTTTCAGTTGGCGAGATGACATCCAAGCCGAAATGGCAGAAAGAGTCAGTTACACGGGACAACACAGATGTCGAGAGATCAGGAGAGGATAGATAAATTTGGGTATCAACCGCATAGAGATGATACTGAAATCCAAAGGAACTTGTTAGATTTCCATGAGAAGCGGTATAGATAGAGAACAGCAGAGGACCTAGTACTGAGCCTTGCGGTACTCCAACTGATAAAGGAAGCGGAGCAGAGGTTAACAGTGAAAGAGCGATTAGAAAGGTAGGATGAGAACCAGGATAGAACAGTGTCTTGAAGCCCTAGGGATTGCAGTGTCTGTATGAGAAGAGAGTGGTCAACGGTGTCAAATGCAGCCGAGAGATCCAGGAGAATTAGGAGAGAGTAATGGCGTTTAGTTTTAGCAGTGATCAGATCATTGACAACCTTAGTCAACGCAGTCTCTGTGGAGTGTTGAGAACAAAAGCCAGACTGAAGAGGATCCAACAGGCTGCTTGCGGAAAGGAAGCGTGTGAGGCGAGTGTAGGCAAGTCTCTCTACCCTTCAAGCATGAAAGAAGATTCGGGTGGAGGCACTGCGCCATCGAGAGAAGTGAGAAGATACACTCACCACTTATCTGCAACACCCCTTTCAGAGCCATAATGCGGGGGTGTTGCATATTATTATTATTTATTTTTATAGTACCGCCATATTATGTAGCTCTGTGTAGAGAATATTTCATCATTCATATGAGTTCCTACCCTGTTGCAGACACACACACACACGCACCCCCCCCCCCCAGTATTTTTTGGGATTGTGGAATGAATGGACTAGAAAAAGAAAATTATGGTAAGTAATGGACAATAATTTTCTATTTACCTAGTGTGCTATCATGTTAGTATACTAATGGGATTAATGACGGGATGCAAAAAGCTGAAAACAACCAATTTATTTAGCTACAAAAATAACATTTAAGATTTCCTTCCAAAACAAAGCTTCTGCAGTTATTTATGTCTTCTAGTACCTTACTAAATTATTGGTTGATGATCATTAAGCTGCAGTATACATTGACAAAGAGGACTCTCTTGTAAAAGCTGTCCATAACGTGTGTTCAATCCTTTGGATAAACGAGCCATTTTCTCTGAAAGTGTCATTCTTCCCGAAGCCTCTTAAGCCATCTTGATCACCGTTATAATCAAATTTTCTATAGACCTAATAGTGATATATTATCTTTCTGACTTCCTCCAGAATTATGTGCTTTACACATAAAGGAGAAAATTTACTAAAGTGTGGTTTAGTGAAACAGGCTGTTTTCCAGCATTTGTTTAATCTGCTCGATTTACTAAAGGCAAACGCCTGAAAATCTCTGGTTTATAAATTGCCACATTACAAATCTCCATCCTGATTTCTTACATGCTAAGAATACAAAGCATGACATTCATGAAGCTATAGTTAGATAAACCACTGTGAAAACCCCCTGGAAAAAAAGAGGTGATTGTGAGTGGCGAGAAACCACATGCTGTTTGAGCTACAGTATTTTGCCTATTATTGTGTTAAAAAATATAGAAATACATGGCCCACTGGGCCACTCCTGGTACCCCTTTTTATTTTTGTAAATGCTGTTAAAATGTCACTATAATAATAACTAAATAAAGCATAGCGGCCCCATTATTGAATTAAGAAATCATCATGTCCCCATTTATTAAAGAAAAAAGTAAATATAAATGTCCCATTTCTTATATGTATGCAAAAAATAGTTAATTTACACCCATGCGCTAAGGCGTACGCATCACTAGATGGGTTCAGCTCTGTACCAGCAGCATATATACACAAGGTTTATGTCAGGCATACGTCAGACACACTTACACCTGTTTCAAGAAAGCTGGAAGAGGAGATCACTACGCTCCAGAGCCTAACCAATCTATGTTCTGACTTGTATGATTATAGATAAAACATTGGAGAAGCTAAAAAAGAAAAAGACAAAATAAGAGCAGAATAACCATATGGAATGATAGAGAGGAAAGATGGAAAAAAGAGGAGACCCTTTCATTACATTTTAGAATACCACATAAAATAGGTATGAGCCTTTAGGGAAATATTCAGATAATTTTTGGGAAAAATTGTAAAAATAAGTGGAAGGTGATAGGTAAAAAATAAAAAGCAGAAAGGACCTTCTAAAGAAAAAAGAGAGAATAAATCTAACCATGAAATCATCATAAAGAAGGTGCTATTGTAATCATGAATAGAGCTGATTACATTGCGGAAGTCTACAGCCAATTAAATGAAGGGGGAACATGTCAAAAACTAAGGAATAACCCCACAGAATAACCCCACAGAAAAAAATTAAAAAGGAGTTTTAGAATTTCATTCATTTTAATCAAAAGAAAGGAGATATTAGTAAAGAGATGACTGGCTTTTAATTATCACAAATCCACCAGTACCTGTTACATTACACAGTATACATTAGTATACATTACACAAAGTCCATAAGGACGAGAATAAACCTCCAGGTTGGCCCATTATACCGGGTTGTACTTCTATTACATCTAATTTATCTATGTTTAGTTCATCATTTACAGCCCCTTGTTACGAAGAGTACATCCTATCTTAAAGATACCTGAGACATTCTGAATAAATTATAAGAAATAGAATAGAAGGATAGTTATTTTCGAATCACAGCTGATGTAACCTCACTGTATGCTATCATTCAATATTATTAAGAGATCCAAGCTGTAAAAAGTACATTATAAATCAAAAAGGACTGTAAATGTAAATATAAATGATTTAATCATCAAGGGCATGGAATTTATTTTGAAAAACAATTATTTTTATTTTGAAGTGAGCTATTACCTACAGAAGATTGGTACTGTTATGAGCACCAGATTCGCTCCCTGCTAGGAAAAATTTATTCATGAGTTCCTGGAATGACCTCTATATTGAAACATGAAGCGCAGGCGGTGTCTAGTATAGTGAAATAGGTATATTGACAACATTTCCTTTATATGGTATGGTGAGAAAGAATATTTGGATTATTTTTGTAATCACCTTAATGATAATCTCTACAATATTATACTAACATTAACATTAATATTTGACATCAGTAAAAATAGTGTGAATTTTCTTGATTTGTTCATTTACATTAAGGAGAAAGCAATACATACCAAGACATTCAGGAAAACTAAGGATAGTAACTCATACAACATGGCCACTTGTCACCACCATGAGAATTGGCTAAAAAGTATTCCAATAAGCCAATTTAAATGAGTGAAAAGAAAGTGAGTATGTTCTTTTGGGACTTTATATTCCAAATATGTATTGGATGTATCTTGCAGTGTATTGTGTCTCTCAGAGCAGACCGTACCTAAACCCGTATTCAACAGACGTGTCTTCAGATCTGCTCCTTGTTCAATACGGATGTGTGTATGCCCAATTTACGTGCATTTAAAAAAAAAAGTTTTGTTTTTTTAACTAATTATGCAAATTTTGCATGCCTTAATGAATCAGGCCCACAATGTCTATTAGCCCCAAGCAAAAACAAGGAGAAGAAACAAGATTTCAGTCTGCTTTTTATTACTCAATGTAATGAACAATATAGGATGTTATTGGAAATTAGAAACTGCCATTAAGAAACATTGGAACATCCTAAAACACTGAAAAACACAATTCTAGAGAAACCAAAGTTTGCATATCGGAAGTCCCCAAGCCTTAAGGGTAGGCTAGTATGAAGATAGAAATAGGAGTTATATCAAAACGGAAAGTTTTCATAGATGTGGTCTACCTTGTAGAACCATCATGTGTAATCAAAAGTAAACAACTGAATGTGAATCCACAGCTTATGGCTCTAAGCATTATATTAGGAACTTTAAAATGTTCCATACAAAAAAAGTTATATATTTTCTACAGTGTAATAAACAATACATTGGGAAAACCATCCTCCCATTGAAAAAAAGAAATGGCGACCATCTTACCAATCTAAGAAATGACCTCACTACACATTCATTACCTGCTCAATTTAAATACACACATAAGTGCTCTATTAATTCCTTTAGAACATTTTGTAGAATTGTGTCAGAGACAGTTGGCAATGTGATAATTTAGGGGAAAGATTAGCGAAGGCAGAAATCGAATATATTTATAACCTTAAAACACTTTCCCCAGAAGACCTTAATGCTGAGTTTGAACTTAAATGGTTCTTACAAAAAAAATCCCTTATAATAGAAATATAGATAAGATCTTGAGGTATTCAATTACATACAAAAACAGTTTAAGGAACAACACTATGTTGCAAATTTAATTATGTGAGTACTACAAGTTTACCATATGGGCATCAGATTCTTTGTGAGTTGTGACAGCACCTTGATAAGTCTGTTATTAAAGTAATTCTATCGTTTTCAAATAAGCATTGCCCAAGTGATTGTATTGTGTTTCTAACGCACAAAGTGATTTATTTTAGCAGATGTAAAAAGTTAACAGTTCAATACATGATTGTAATATAATACAGTACAGTACAGCCAATACCAAAAGATAAATACATACCGCTGCTATCGCATGCGCTCGCTGCGCACCCACGGGACCCAGTGGACAGTATATCTGTTAGAATACTGCGGTCAGTGAAGACTGAGGACTGGGTGCGCAGCTATGATCATATATACACAGTCAGTGTTACAGAGAACAATGCAAATGACGTGGCTTGCTTCTATAGGTCCAGACATCAGATGGGTCCAGGCTAAACAGGTCATAGGCTGATTCAATCTAAGGAATCCAAAGGTGGGGGTCGTCTCTCCAGGGGATAAGCTCCTTTCTTCCCGCCAATGCTCCAGTTACATCTTAGTAAATTAGCATTTCATAGCCAGCATCATACAAAGGTTTATTCCCTAACATCAATAACTAGAGAATGCAATATGCGATCTCTTCGGCGATGGAACCGGACAGCTGCTGATGAATAGGGTTTTAATATGATACTAGGCATGATACCTTTCCTATAACCTGAACCTTGAATATCACTGAAGTGTACATATAATCATAATATATATAGACTAATAATAAACCAAATACTATCTGCTCATAAATTACAGTGTAACGGAAACAATATGAATATGAATTATATAAATAACTAAATGTTGTAATGCGAGTGTTTGCGTGCGTATTTTACCGTGCAATCGCACCATGCCACGTGTTACGTGGCGTACGGATCTGTGTTACGTGGCGTACGGATCGCAATCGCACGGCAAAACAATATTAACCAATATACTTTCGTTCATCCAATTATACGACTTCGACACTGTAATATAAGCTGAGGAAATTAAGGTGATATTTAGTTATTGAATGAGTACGTTCTGCTATGACATTGAGATGTCATTGAAGAGTAAGGGGTATATTTACTAAACTGTGGGTTTGAAAAAGTGGAGATGTTGCCTATAGCAGCCAATCAGATTCTATCTGTCATTTTGTAGAATGTACTAAATAAATGATAACTAGAATCTGATTGGTTGCTATAGGCAACATCAGCACTTTTTCAAACCCGCAGTTTAGTAAATATACCCCTAAGACTTTATATGTTGACTTAACATCTTGCTTTATAAAATGCAGATTACGATTATCCAATAGGCAGTACTTTTCTATAGATGGTTGTTTCATTCATGTTACATCGCTGATTTATGTGTCTGGGCAACATAGATTTTTTAGTTCTGGAAATTATCTTATAGTCTTACGATATTATGAAGTTTTATTGTATATAAAACTATCAGCATATATCTTGCACCTTAAGCACCTTTTGAACTATTCCAATTAGTTTGATGCAGCTCATATCATATTGTTGATGTACACTGCTAAGCAACATCGAAATTTGAATTGCAGGAAATCACACAGTTGTCTCTTGTTAGTACGAGCTTTTATTGTAGCTGAACTATCCATATATAAGAATTACCAGCGGTATTACGCTATGATGAAGGTATGTTCTTTAGAAGTCTGTACAGCCTTCGGAACTCGCTTCTTTTATTGGGTGTATTTTGAATGATGTAAGGTAACAGCAGTAGTGGACCTTGGGTATTTAGTCTTTTTATATATTACCTGTAAAGTGGCTTATTTTTAAGATTTAATGGGGTGCTAGGCACAACATAATGTGTGTGATGATATAAAGAACTATGTTTTCTTTAAAAAAAAAAAAAAAAAAGGGTTACCATGGAAACCTGGATGTCAATACTGATTGGTTTAACTCATCATAAATAAATGGCAGTAAAAGTAGATCTGAAAAGGATTCTGGGACTTGGAATCTGTGGAATTTCATCCTTTTTGGATTTAACATTTTCTAATAGAAGTGACTTAGACAAATATTCAAAGAACATGAAATATATTGAAGATTTGTGCCAGTGTCAACATTCTTTGTAAAAGTTATTTGTCTTTTGGGTGTAGTGGCACCCTAAGTGCAGGCAGGCTGCATTTCTTTGTGTTTCAGGAGTGCTCATTAAAAGTATCTATTTTATCTTACACTTAAGTCAACTGATAGTACAGGTGTGTCTAATGTAAAGTATGCTCGATTGTGAAGGTAGAGTGGTGCAGCGTATGCTGTATTTGGGAATTTATAGTGCTTGTAGTTAAATAAGGCTAGGTACACACTGAAGAATTTTCTGACTGTTGTGTCATCTACAACAATTTTCCCTTCGACCGAAGGTCCGATCGCTCAGACAATTAATGCATACACACTAGTAACATTTTAGACGATTAACGAAAGAGCAACCGTCCGGGCAACGACTTTTCACCGCCATATTGAACAAAGATTAGAAATTTGTATACAAACGACTATGTAACAATATCCCTAAGAAATTTAAATAAGGGGCAGAGCATGTTCAATAGAAACCACCCCAAACCTCATAAAAAAAGCAAAGGCAACACGTTTTCTTCATGCATTCGCTAGCACGAGTGCATCGTACGTACATTCTCAACCGCAAAAAAAAGGAAAATAATTTTACTAATATGGATACTTTGGAATAACGACAAGCAACTGCTCTTTTTCTGCTCACTGTGGCAAGAAGACTGCAAGTACAAACCCGAAGGGAAAGAAGGAGAAAGGATAGATTTTGTTGGACCAAAGAGTGGTCCCAGAGGAGAGACTCATTCTCTCATATGTCCCTGCAGCAGGAGATACAGGATAACAACCCTGATGACTTCAGGAATTTCCTGAGAATGAATGAACCCACATTCCAGGAACTGCTCCAACTAGTCACCCCCATCATCCAGAAGAGGACACCCGTTTAAGGGGTCCCATATCTGCTGAGCAGAGACTGGTTGCTACCCTAAGATTTCTGACAACAGGAAGGATACTGGTTGATCTGAAATACAGCACAGCAATTTCACCACAAGCTCTGGGTTTGATAATACCTGAGACCTGTGATGCTATCATTGAAGTTCTCCATGAACAGTATATGAAGGTTGGTAAACATAAATAGTGTTTTTTTAGATTTAAATGTATAATTTTATTTGCATTTATTAAATTTACAATATATATTAAATTTATAAAGTACAAACCAATAAAAGCAGGTCCACTGAAGTGTTGCATGTTTGAGCTGGGTATAGTGGTAGAAGTCAGGAATGGTTTTGAAATTAAATATTGTTCCCCCATACTACAATGCTCCATCTGTGTATGTCGAAATGTGTACGAGGGTGTCTGGCTGTGGTTTGCTGGCGTTAGAATTGAATCTGGGTACAAATCTTCCTTGGTAGCCCTACAAAAGAGGTCGCACACCCAATGCCCCAATTCAATTTATATCGGTCTACTAGCACTTATCATTTTGCTTGCTAGCGTTTGTCTAAGTAGGTCAAAAGTGTGTGGTTCAAGTTTTTTGGCCATCAAAAACTTTGTAGTTAGCGCATCACTTTCATCAACCTCACAGAGCTTTTTTTTTTTCCCCTCTTCTGTTGCGTTTGTGGTGGAATTATAACCCCAGGTACATCCTGGCTGTTAACTGTCACCTGGGTTCCCTGTACAATAGTTGTAGTTGTCTCTTCTTGGTCATCAAATTCCAACATGAGTCCTTGTGACAGGACAGCTGGTATTGATAAAAGGAGAAAAAAAATAGTACAATATTAAATGCATGTAATAAAACTCTTTCACTCATCTTTATGTTTTAGTTTCCTGCAATGGTAGAACAATAGCAAATTATTGCAGACGAATTTGAAAAGCACTGGAATTTTCCGAACTGTGGTGGTGCCATTGATGGGAAACATGTCAGAATTCTGCCTCCATCCAACAGTGGAGCTTTTTATTATAATTATAAAGGATTTTTGAGCATCATTCTAATGGCCATCGTGGATGCGAATTATTAATTCTTATTTGTGGACATTGGAAAAAGTGGTAAAGTGTATGATGGCAGTGCATTGGAGCAGAATCCCTTTCATGCTAAATTAAAAAACAATGAACTTAATATTCCAAACAAAAGTAATACAAAATATGGACTTAATTTTGTGTTTGTGGCGGATAAGGCATTTGCATTGCACAACAATGTATTGAAACCTTACCCGCATTGCAGTCCGTCTACAAAAAGGCGGATATTTAAATATAGACTGTCACAAGCTAGGTATGTTGTTGAAAATGCATTTTTTGAAATCTCAGTAACTGATTCAGAGTTTTCCATTCTGCTAATAATCTGCGTTTGGACAAGATAGACAAAGTGGTGATGGCCTGTTGTGTTCTGCATAACTTTCTAAGACAAACCTCCTGTGTACGCAGTTTCCATATTTATGAGGACAACAATATTGAGGAAACAGAGGGAATTGGCTTGACACCTCTAAAGTCGTGCCACCTTAGAAATGCAAGTGCCAGTGCAAAATTAAACAGGGAGGCATACCTTCAATATATTAACGGTGAGGGTGCTCTGCCATGGCAGAATGAGTGTATGTAACAATTGTGCATAAGCATGTTATGTGTGCAAACTTTATTGTTATGTATTTCTACTGTAATAAACCTGTTACACAGCAACAGCGTAATATATTTTAATTACAGTCATGACCAAAAGTTTTGAGAATGACACAAATATTGGTTTTCACACAGTTTGCTGCTTCAGTGATTTAAGATGTTGCTATGGTAAACTGAAGTAAAATTACAAGCATTTCATAAGTGTCAAAGAGACAATATTTGCATTGTTGACCCTTCTTTTTGAAGACCTCTGCAAGTCACTCCCTGGCATGCTGTCAATCAACTTCTGGGCCACATACTGACTGATGGCTGCTCATTCTTGCCTAATCAATGCTTGGAGTTTGTTGAAATTTGTGGGTTTTTGTTTGTCCAACCGCCTCTTGCAGATTGACCACAAGTTCTCAATGGGATTATGGTCTGGGGAGTTTCCTGACCATGGACCCAAAATTTCGATGTTCGCATTCACTCACAATTTTGCCTAAGAACACAGCCATGAATAAAGAATGGTACCAAAACATCCTCCAAAAGCAACTTTTCCCAACCATCCAAGAACCGTTTGGTGATGAACAATGCCTTTTCCAGCATGATGGAGCACCTTGCCATAAGCGCAAATTGTTCGTCACCAAACTGTTCTTGGATGGTGAGTTTGACTGCTTGAAGGACTTGTAAGTGAATTTGTAGATATACGATTGCCAATAGTATATAGTGTATTAAAAATGTTTTATTTCCAGAAAGAAGAATGCACGATGACATGTGCTGTGTAGGTACTGAAAATTTTAAAGCTGAACACGTACTTATTAAAGCTGAAAAAATAGATACTGAATTTGAAGATAAAAAGGATGTATAAAAAGAAGGTAATTGAAGTCACATGTGGAAACTGTAAAATGCTTTGGCAAGAAACGCATACTGTTATAATAACCAAAATGGCGCCTATTTTACAGAAACCATGGAGGTAAAGGGCACCTTTGCAGAGATGCAACAAGAGAGACCACAACATAAAGTTATTACGAGCAGGGTACAAGGTGAGCACATTGAGACTTTGCTTGGTGTTGGAAAAGAAATAAACTTTATTACAGATATAGAAGTTAAGAGTTAAACATTTTTTTCCCCTTTTCTCGTAGATACCATCGTCATATCGGCCGAAAGTTCTGAGGGAGAAAAGAATGTTGGTAGTCCTTTGCAGGGTGTGGTAGAGAAGATGGAAAAGCTTGAGGAATATTTTAAATAATTGAGGACAAACATCAATGATGTAAAAAAAAAAAAAATAGTAAAAAACTTCATAGAGATGTTTCAGTTTTTTTCAAAAGCTTATGCCATAAAGCACTAGGCACTTTTAGCATTAAAATGTTGAAATGTTTTATTTTTTTATTTTTTATTTTTCACATGTTATTTTTTGAAGCATAATTCAACAAGAAATCTGTTGGATGTACAATGTGTGGTTTATTCTGTGTATTTTACAAATATATGCATTAACAAGTAAATAAAGGTTTGATTATAAAACATCTTAAATGTACATGTAAAGGGTTTTACAGAACACAGACAGGTGAAAGATGCAGAACAATTTACACAGGTATACTAATATGCAACCAGACATATATAAAATCTATCTATCTATTTAACATATATACTAGAGATGCTCAGGCTCGGTTCCTCGGAAATCGAACACACCTTACTTAGGGGATCCGAGTACCGAGCCAACTCGGTTAGAGAATTGAAAGAGGAGGGTGGTAGCAGTGTTAAAGAAATTAATCAGTGACCAGGGGCGGGCTGGACCGGGGGGCAGGGGGGCAGCGGGCACTCGGGCTGCTCAGTCTAGTGGCTGTTCGGGCCGGCCGCCTCCCCCGTCCCCCGCCGTGGATGCAATATTTTTTTTTATATTACCGATGCGGCCGCGTCAGCACACAGGCGGGCGCATCACGTGACACACGATGCGGCCGCGTCATTATGACGCAGCCGCATCGCGTGTCATGTGATGCGGCCGCCTGTGCGCCCCCCCCCCCCGTGCTGATACCTCCCAGCCCGCGCCTGTCAGTGACATTCAGGAGAGCTCCATAGTTCCAGTGTTAAATCTCATTGCAGAAAAATACAAATAGTATTGCTGCTGTCAGGGTTGGTGTAATTCTGCAGTCCAATTCTACTGTGTTATATAGGTAACACACAGATAGGAGAGCTCCTGTGTTAAATCTCATTGCAGAAAAATTCAAATAATAGTGCTTACAGGGTTGATGTAATTTTGAAGTCCAATTCTACTGTGTTATATAGGTAACACACAGAAAGGAGAGCTGTGTTGGTAATTCTCATTGCATAAAAATAAGAAAACTAGTGCCGTCAGGGTTTGTGTAAATCTGCAGTAAAATTCTACAGTGTTATATAGGTAACACAAAAAGGAGAGCTGCGTTGCTAATTGTCATTGCTGAAATACAAATATACTAGTCCTTGCAGGCTTTTCTTCTGAATTTGCACCAAAAAGTGTAGGGTGTTAGATACAAGGCTGCCACCAGAAATTGCGGGGCCCAGTACAAATGTAGTAGGCAGGGCCCCCCTCCTTGCTTCTCTCACCCCATCTCCATTTTTTAATTATTCTCTAGCCGCTTGCCTCCCCCCATTCTCTACAGTCACCCCCCCATCCCCAGCTCCTTCTAACCCCTGCAGTAATTTACTTACCTCTCTGCGTCTTCTTGCTGTCTCCTTTCGACTCCTCTCTATTGACAGCACTGTCACGTTATTAACTTCATGACATCAGCGATGCTGCAGAGAGTCTCTCTGCCTTGTCGTGGCACTCTGCCTGGGAGCCGGGCACCTGAGACTGGGGCTGGAGCAAATAGCAGAAACTGTGGGGCCCCGACATCTTGGGAGTGGAGCCAAACATGCCTACAAGGGGGCCCACTACCACATCCTTAGTTACGTGCAGAGGTCTCTCCCCACACCACCTCTCACATCTCAGGAACAACTGCTGCCTAGAAATAGCGCCTGCTACTTCCCTTATTCACTCTGGATGACTCCTCCCCTAATAAATTTGGGCCCAGGGCTGGTGGGGCCCCACTCTGCTGCTGGGCCCCATACTGCTGTACTCCCTGTACCCCCTGATGGCGGCCCTGACAAGACCCCCAAAGACAAGATCTCCATTGCTAACTGTCATTGCTGCAATACAAATATACTAGTCCTTGCAGGCTTTTCTTCTGAATTTGCACCAAAAAGTGTAGGGTGTTATATACACCCAAAGACAAGATCTCCATTGCTAACTGTCATTGCTGCAATACAAATATACTAGTCCTTGCAGGCTTTTCTTCTGAATTTGCACCAAAAAGTGTAGGGTGTTATATACAACCAAAGACAAGAACTCCATTGCTAATTGTCATTGCTGAAATACAAATATACTAGTCCTTGCAGACTTTTCGCCTGAATTTGCACCAAAAAGTGCAGGGTGTTATCCAAATGGATTCACAGCAGTACACAGAAGAGCAGGAGCAGCAAGCAGCTGCTGCCACCAGTCCTGATGATAGTAATAGCTGTACATCATCTGGTAAACCCTATGTAAAAGTACACAGTCTTTTTAAGTCAGGGAAAAAAACAATAAAAAAAACACCTTTTACCATGGTCAAGAAAAAAAGAGCTGTAATCCAGGAAAAGTTATTTGCCGAAAAACAAAAATTGCCAAAGAAAGAATGAGGCCTTCGCCTTTCTTAATGAGTGCGAGATCTAAAATTGTTACTTAGGCATCTTCTTGTAAGGTCGCTCGTGATCAAGCAATTTGGACTCCAAAAGTGGTGCACAAATACTTTTACGTGTAAAAACCAAGAAGGAAGAAAACAATAAGGCATTAGAGGAAAATGTATGCTCAGATTCAGAAATGACACCAATCCCTGAGGAGAATTCATCCACGAGTGCTATGTGTAATCCTGACCATTCTGATAGTGTACCCATAAAGAAGGCCCCTTTCAGCATTTCTGCTGATGTGTGCCTGAACAGCCCGAGTGTAGCCGGTGATACACCAATTGAGGATGCCACTTTGGAATTGGAACAGGATGAGTGGGATATTTGTGTAGTCGATGAGTGCGCTAATGAGGATGTTGAGGCTGAGGATGATGACAACAACATCTTGCCACAGTAGAGTTAATTAACAGCACTGTTACCTTAGGTGCCTTAAGGCCATTGTTACCTTGTTTTGTGGGGGCCCAAACAAACCAAGCACTTCAGCCACAAGGAGTGGCATTTTTGTGGCTGAAGTGCTTGGTTTGTTAAAGTGTGCATGTCCTTTTTAAGATCCAACATAAGGGTGGGTGGGAGGTCCCAAGGACAATTCCATCTTGCACCACTTTTCTTTTCTGCCACTGCTGTGTGCCAATGTGTCCTAGATATGGTAGGAACTGCCATGTGTTTGCGTCATTGCTCTGTCGCTTAGTATCTAGCCAGGTCACTGCAGTATTTGTCCGAAAGTGTATGAAAATAATAATGTGACCTGTGAGGTAGTCAAAACTGACTGCAAATGGCTTGAAATTTGTGTTAGTGAGGTTAATAATAATGTAGGGTCAAAAAAAGAGCAAAATTATGTGATTTTAGCATATTTTACACATTTTCTAAAAAAATACACATCCAAAACCAAAACCAAAACCACTTCACGGGAGTCAGTGAGCATCTCTAATATACACATCTATAAGAAACACAAAACGTGTGTTATATACAAAAATGTATTTAATTTAGCAAGCAGTCAAATGTAATACACATATTTAACCTTTTTATTAATGTGTATTGAGTGTACAATAAAGTGACACATAGCTATAATTAAGGAGGCAGACATAAGCAATACACATATAAATTAGAGATGTTCACTGACTCCCGTGTTCTGGTTTTGGTTTTGGTTTTGGATCTGGATTAATTTCGTGTTTTGGTTTTGGCAAAACCGCCCTTTTCGATTTTGGTTTTGGTTTTGGGTACCTATTTTTTCTAATTTTATTTTTTTTGCTAAAATCACATAGGAAGAACAGGCGGCCATCCCGGAGAGATCGCGGGACGGCGCCTGACAGTATGGCAGGCTTGATCTTCTAAATCTGCAGTCACATTGTACTGTGTTATATAGGTAACACACAAAGAAGAGAGCTCCATTGCTCCATTGCTAATTGTAATTGCTCAAATAGAAATAATAGGGCTGGCAGTCTTGGTCTAAATCTGCAGTTACTTTTTACTGTACCATAGCTCACTCAGAAACAGGAGGGTGGCAGGGTTCAGTGCTGAAACAGAAATTGTAATAATAGGGCTGTCAGTGTTCATAAAAGTCTCCAGTGACATTCTACTGTGCTATATGTGGCTATTGCTTTACCGCTAGAAGCACCTAATTACAAAATGAGTGAAATGCGGACACCACACCATGTAGGACTGGTACAGGCATCATAAATTAACATACACATGGCCTCAAAGGAGTCGCAGCTTGAGGAACTATCAGCATTTGGTCGTGGATCGATCGGAAAATTATACACACTTCATGATCGTTAGGTGGATTGGTCGGAAAATATTAAACAGTACAACCAACCAAATGAGCCGACAATTGACACTTTGGCAAGACTTTCGACCATCGTGTCTCTATACACACTAACCCGATTTCCAACCGAATGGTCGTATGTCGGCTGATTTGCCTGATTATTGGATGAAAACGCTCCAGTGTGTACCTAGCCTCACTCAAAGCTCACCTTTTCAAGCTTGTCTATCTTACCACCTCATAACCATTCTACGCATCACCTCCTCTTTGCCTGCCATCTCCATTTTCTCCCAGTTGGTCCTGCTGTCTCTCACCACCCCCCCCCCCCCCCCCCCAGAATGTAAGCTCTCACGGGCAGGGTCCTCTCTACCTATTGTCTCACGTCTATTTACTGCCTGTCTCCCTCATATGTCCCATCTCATCTTTTGCTGAAATCTGTGTGTGAGTCCCCATAGCATTACTCACACTCATCTGTGCTACTTATCATCATCATCCTTTATTTATATAGCGCCAACATATTCCGTAGCACTTTAAAATTGCAGACAAACACAGTAAAGTAATAAACAAACTGAGTAAAACAGACAAAAAGGTGAGAAGGTCCTGTTCAGACACTACATTCACTATGGGGAGTCTGAGTTATAATCAGGGTGTTAAAGAGAGAATTGTCTAGATGGTCAGTTTGCATTAGTATTGCCTAAGGGGAAGGCTGTAGCTGTTTATAGGTGTGAAGGGGAGAGTCGCTGTGTGCACGCGATGAGCGTGCGCGCACACTAACAGTACAACTGCACATGCGTGACACTCGTTTTATTTTTTTCTTTAAGAAGGAACAGTTTGTCGCACTGTGAGCATTTGTGAGAAACTTGGATTCACTTTTCAAGGATGCAACAGTCCCTTGGAAGGGTTCTGCTGAGAAGAGAAAGTAGTTCCTGAACTGAAGAGAATCTTTCTGGAAGCAACATTTTTAAGTCCCGGAAGCTTAAGGGGACCGATATTACTACAGTGAGAAGTAACACTGAACACAGAACAAAAATGACTTCTGTATCTGGACAGGCGAGTATGAATTTTATTACCATTGAGAAGTTGTTAGCAAATATTATATTTAACCCAGTGATGCCTAATAATTACACATCTTATGAAAATGTATGGACAACACTTTTAGAACAGGCTAATACACATAATATGCTTTGTATTAACAGGAGAACCGTGTTTAACAAAAAAACTAAATGTCTCCAAATGTTAGCTAAATTGGTACATGAAGATAGTATTTGGACATCTGAACACGCTGAGATGGTACTTAAAAACAAAAAGGGCACTGATGCAAATTCTCATTGTCAGGGCTGCATTGAAGAGGTTAAAAGTGTTTCCATAGTTGAAGCACAATTGGAAGGCAAAGATATGGCCAATATAGAAAGGGGATTGCAGATTTGTATGCTCAATTCCCAATTATTAGAGAAAAATATTACACAGATGTTGATAAGGAATTGGCAGATCTGTATACACAGATCAATGTATTCAGGGATAAGGTAGCATCTAATGAAGTTCTAATTGCTGAATTACAAAGTGATTTATTTAATAGAGCACAGATGATAACCAATATGAAAAAAATAATCAATGAGTTATCACCCTTCTCCACAACACACAATACATCCATGCCTAGAAAGCAGGTAAGTATAACAGATAAGAGAAGCAGTGAAACAGGGAGTATAAGACATAATATGCCCATACTTACTCCTGTGATAGATCAGAGAAATCCAATAGCCTCAGTGGCTGACCTTGTAGCATGCACATTAGCTTATTCCCCAACACCCATGGGGAAAGGATCTAATGGTCGTGCACAATTTTTGGATAATCAAGTTTTTGGCCTAGGCAGCAGTTGGGAAACTGTACAGACCGCTCCTACACCAAAACATGTCACGGTAATGGCACAGGACTGCATGTTCCCCATCGAAATTATAGTATGGAGAAGACTCAATTTCTGTTGAAAATCCATAAGGGAATTCCAAAATATGATTCCATTATAGACCTTTTTACCTCCTGCGATATTTTTGAGTGACATTGTGACAAATTTATTGTCGCCCCAGAACATCGCATGGACTTGTTTAAATTGTGGTTACTCACTCACCTCAATCAGAGGTATGAAGCAACTGGAAAAACTGCTCCCAAAAATGGTCAATTTCACGATGAAGAAGAGAGACTTTTGTCCTCATGAAATTGGCAACTGGTCATTGGGAAGTTGCCCCAGAGATCCTATCTAACTTTAAACCAAGCATTCACGATGAGCCATTGTCTCTATGTGGTAGGTTTGAAGCAATGTATAGAAAAGTAACCAAAGATCAAGGTACAGAAGTTCCACAAGGCATGATACGCATGTTTGTGGAAAAGTTTCCTTACATTGACACAGAAGTTCGCTTAAGCGCGGCTAAAGAACCAACGCTTGCAGATACAGCAATGGTTATAGAAGAGTATAGACAAGATTTGATGAAAAATAGGAAGTCACTGAAGATCAGGGAATATGTTGTGGCCAATGGCAGATCACAAGATAACTGTTACACAACATATGGCAATGTGCGCAGACAGACACATATTACCCCTACAGCTCCTCCACAGGAGAAATGGGTAAATGTGCAATGTTATGCATGCCTAAAGTTTGGCCATGTAAGACGTAACTGTCCACAAGGTGTTCGCAAAGAGTATATATGAGACTCTGAACACCTGGGCTATAACAATGGCTTTAAAAACAAGCCTCATGTTAGAGAGTAAACACTTACCCAGTCAAAACTGCAGCACCTGAATCAGATGCAAAAATGTGTGTCGCTTGTAAGTACACATACTGGCCAAGCAGGAAAGTCTCATGTACAGTCACATAACTCAGTGACTCCACAGACACAGAACTTTTTAGAATAGGTAAACAATTGTGACGTACAGAAAGCACAAGTAGCAGTTCACACAGCAGATGTCCCTACTGGGAATCTGGTGCAACTAGATTGAAGGTTAGGGACTCCTAAGGATCTGGCACCAATATGCAATATCATATTGGATTCCTCAGGGAGACTCTACATAATGGCCAGAATAAAAAATGAATTACTGAAAATTATGCTTCTGCCCTGACACTGGAGCAGAAATGTCAATCACTAATGTAGATTATGACTTACTACCAGACAGCCCTCAGTGTGTGGTGACTGGATTCACCGACAAGGGGGGGGGGGGGTAAAAGCCCAAAGAATTGAGGAAGTCACTGTGGAAATCAACAATGATTTCACCTTAAAAATACCTATGTGGTATTATTCAGGTTCTGATAACATTATCGGAACTGATGTAATGACACAGAATGGCTGGATCTTAGATCTAGCAAACTGTTTGCTATGGAAGGGCCCACAAAACTCAAAGGTCTTTGTGATAAACAAACATCACTTAGGACCACCCATACATGAAATTAGTGGAACAGTCAACATGGTTGTACACAAATGGCCAGAGGTCTTGCATAACACAGACCTTGAACATATTGTATACAAATTCCCAGAGCTATGGGCTCAAAGAAAGAATGATTGTGGAAAGATGATTGATGTTCAGGTGGACATACAAGGACCAGATCCACCACCTCAACGCCAATATTGTTTCCCCCCTGAAGCTATGGAACCAGTGATAGAAGCAGTGACTGACTTAGAAGCAAGGGGGGTGGTCTTAAAGAGAAATTTCAAGTGCAATAATCCCTTATGGCCTGTCAAGAAGAAGGAGACTAACACCTGGAGACTCACAATTGATCTCAGGGTTTTGAATAAATATACCCCCATGGCAGCACAGGTAGTAGCAGAGACGCCAGACATATTGGCAAGAATAAATGGCAAAAGTAAGGTATTCTCTACCAATGATGTAGCCAATGGTTTCTTTTCGATACCATTGACAGAAAGCTGCAGTTACAAATTTGCATTCACCGTGCAAGATACGCAATACATGTTTTGTGTATTACCCCAAGGATTTCACAATAGTCCCACATATTTCCATCAGGCATTAGCAGAAGTACTGAGTGTATTTTTACACCCAGAATGCCTACTGCAATATGTGGATGATCTACTACTCCATACAGAGACTATGGAGGAACATATGACACGCCTACAGGAATTGTTAGCCCTCCTTGTACGTGCAGAGCTCAAACTGAGTCCTCATAAAGCAAACCTGGCTAGGCCAGAGTTCATTTTTCTGGGAGTCAAGATCACTCATGAGACAAAAGGTATAATGGCCACCCGAGTTGACGCAATGGTCAAATTACCTAAACCAAATACCCTACAAGATTTGCGAAAATTCCTTGGGGTTACAAACTTCATGAGGGAGTTCATAGAGGATTTTGCTACAAAAGCGAAACCTCTGTATGAATTGCTCAGAGGTGAGGAACCTTCATTGAAAGGATGGGCAGAAGCACAGGAAGAGGCATTTTCTACTCTGAAAAGAGATCTCTCTTCTGCCCCAGTTTTGGCCACCCCACACCCAGAGGGTGAGCTGGCAATTCAGGCTCACGCCGGCCCAGAGTCCATATCAACAGTCTTACTACAAGAAGTAGGATCTGTGACTAGACCACTAGGATATTTCTCAAGACTTCTTTCTCCTGTGGAAAGAGGTTTTGATGAATGTGCAAAACAACTTGCTGCAATACATTATGCTGTCAAAGTGACAGAACATATTGTGGGCTTTAGACCCCTTACTATACAGACCCCACACTCTTCATTAATCCTTCTACTCTGGGACATGCTGCCTGGTGTCTCTCAACAGAGGTTTGGGAGATGGATAATGGATTTCAGTGGAGGCAATCTCAAAGTAAGTCACAAGGTCAAATATGTATTGTCTCAACTGCTAAACACAGCAGGGATGGAACACGACTGTGGACAAATGTCATATGATGAAACAATGACTTTGTTTAAACAAACAACACATCCGGATGACAGAGTCATCTTTGATGATGGGTCTCGGTCTCACCAGAAAGGGAATGTTCCCCTTGTCCTGGGTAATAACTCTGCAGATGAAGCAGCCAAACTGGATGCATTATCTGGGTTTTTCCGAGACCCAGATTGCAAGGAAGTATCTTCTTATAAAGTAACTATACAAAACAAGACTCTGAATGAAAGTCCAGTGTCATTTGAAGAGGAACAAGCAAAGGATCCTCTTCTTATACCCCACATTACCACGCCACAAGATCCCTGGTCAATCAAAGAGGGCATCCTGTGTCATACAAACAATGAGGGTTCAGAACCCCACCAGTTGTTCCCGCACATCTTCAGGTAGAGCTGACAAGACTCAACCATCAGCTCCTCAGACACCCTGGCCGAGATAAACTCATGTCTCACTTAACGGACAAGTTATACTGGTCAGGGATGTCTAAGACAGTGGAAATTGTCACACAACAATGTCTTGTGTGTTCACAAGTAAACCCCAGAGCTCCAGCTCTCAAGCCAGTTCTACAGCGTGTGCCCCCTGCAGGAGGACCATGGGCTGCCCTACATTTAGATTTTATAGGACCACTACCAGCTGGCAGTCGCAATTGTCAGTATGCCTTGGTAGTGGTGGATAAATTTTCAAAATGGGTTGAGGCCATTCCAACTGTAGATGACTCTGCTGCTACCACAGCAAGGGTCTTATGGGAACAGATTCTGTCACGTTGGGGAGTTCCCAGAATCATTGAATCTGATCGGGGAACACACTTTACTAGCAAGGTCATGAAAGCGCTTTGTGAACTACTGGACATAAAACAGCGATTTCATATACCTTATTATCCCCAGTCAGCAGGTATAGTAGAACGAATGAATCAAACAATCAAATCTCATTTGACCAAGACACTTTTAGAGAAGGGCTCCTCTTGGGTGACAGCTCTGCCAGCAACACTGATGGGTATTCGGGCAACTGAGACAACTACAACAGGATCACTCCGTTTGAGCTCATGATTGGTCGCAAAATGCCACTTTGCTTCCCCAATGAACCACAGTTGTCAAACCCCATCAAAGAGGCGATTGCCAGAGATGTGTTCTTACAACAGGTGCAAAATAACCTGAAAGAACTGCTGCCATACACAGCCATCTGGCTGAACAAACCCTATCTGCAGGGGGAGACTCCCATGTCTCCAGTACATAGTCTGGTAATGATCAACACATTCCGAAAGGCAGGTCCCTGGGATGCAAACTGGGAGGGACCATATCAGGTCCTTGAAATCTTGGGTGATACAATGCTAAAGGTACAAAGGCCAACGACTAAAAAGAAAGACTCTCGGAGAAGACATAAAGTTCTCTGGGTCCACGTCGATTAAGTGAAAACCACGCAAGCCTCCTTAACTCAATAGAGTGCTTCTGTGCTCATTGAGATGGGTAGATTGAGAAATACTCCTTCCAAATAAAAAAACAAAAAAAGGGGTTTTAACTGATCATTGAGAACCAAAGTGTAAGGAAAGGAAAATCCTAGAACCCTCCCCTGATTACATCCTGTACTGTATATGCAACTAACAGTGCTCAAAGAGGGATTCACCTCTGAGGAGCATATTGTACTCTTTCTCCCCAGAGAAGCGACTAGGTACCCATCCAGATACTACTGTGAGGCTTCAGAAAATTCCGCTTGGTTTTGGTTCAGAACTCAAGAATTGGCTGCTCGACTTCGGGAAGGAAGAAGACATATTGCAGAAACTTTCTGGGAATCAAGCTACAATTAAGCTGGAACATGATGCCAAAGTATCATCTTCTCATTCATCCCATAATAGTTCTCATTATATTGGTATTAGTTACACATGAAGACTAAAGGACAACAAATGATGAATTATTAAGGAAAGGGGGGGGTATGGACATTATGCATTATGGACTTTGCGGGCATAGGATTTGCTTTGCATGAATTTTTTTTTATTCCTTTGTGCCTTTTCTCTGTTCCTCTTCTCCTTTCTTCTCTCCTGCTCTTCACACCCTCTGGGAAAGGGTGTTTTTCCACTATGGTTTCCCCCTCTAGGAGGTTTTTTCCTGTTGTGCGCCAATAACACAAGAGGGTTTGTTTTTTTAATTCTTTATTTTGCATGGTCAGTCAACAAAAGGTATATACAATAAGAAGTCAAAAGTTTATAATGATGTAGTAAATATTTGGGTGGTAGGGATCGTAAAAAGTGGGTGATTTGGAAGAACTCGAAAGGATTAAGCATTCGAGCTGGGGGGCGAGGCTGAAGTTCTGCTAGTGGGAGCCATTTGCCTTGTTTCGAGAAATCTGATGGGAATTTGAGGCCAGCTTGAGTCCAATGGCGGTGTCTCACCTTGTAGAGGCCAGGACGAAATATAGGGTTAAACCAAATGGGAGTCAAAGGGGAAAGGGCAGATGTGAGTTTTAATTTAAAGGAGTAAGAATCCCAAATCTTGGTGTCAAATTTAGTGGTAGGAAGTAATTTGGATGGGGGGGACGGTGTATAGGGGGTAGACCCCATAGTGAGGTGAAATCAGGGAGAACTATATATGCTGCCTCTAGGTCAAGCCACCAGGTGGACCCCGAGGGGGCATATGATGCAACAATTTGGGAGAAATGGGAAGCCAGATAAAATAACTTAATATCGGGTAGTCCCCTGCCGCCACCAGAGATGGTCTTTTTCAGAATATTGAGTGAGACCCTTGGGGGCCTGTGATTTCCAATGAAAAGAGTCAGAGCTTTCTGGATATTGGATAGGAGGGTGGCAGGCACAGCAACTGGTAGAGTTTGGAAGAGATATAACCATTTGGGTATGATATTCACTTTAACTGCTATGATCCTGACCAGCCAGGAGATGATGAGATGGTTCCAGGAAGCCAAATCAGATTGTGTTTTTGAAAATAGAGGTGGAAAGTTTTCCTGATAAAGGAGGTCATAACGAGATGTAAGATAGACTCCCAAATATTTTATTTTCCTGGTCTGCCATTTATTTTGTAAGTCTGGAGAATTTTACAGAGGTTGGGGAGGGAGATGGCCGGCTGAGAGAGCGAGAGCAGGACATCATCCGCAAAAAGTGAAACTTTAGAGTTGATGTCCCCCACCTGCACGCCCCTAGAGCGAAAATGAGGGGACAGAGAGGACAACCTTGTCTTGTACCATTTTGGATGGATATCAAATTTGAAGGTGTGCCGTTGACCAGGACTTTAGCCGAGGGCGAGGAGTACAGTGCCAGGATACCAGTGAGAAAATCAGCAGTGAAGCCAAAGGCCTCGAGATCTGCTCTCATAAAACCCCAGGAGATCCTATCAAATGCTTTTTCAGCATCCAGAGAGAGGAGTATAGTAGGGGATCTCCTGGTGTTTGCAATATGGATGACATCAATGGCTCTCCTGGTGTTATTCCTTGCCTGGCATCCCGGAATGAATCCCACTTGGTCGTAGTGGATCAGTGATGGGAGGAATTCATTCAGGTGAGTTTCTAGGATTTTAGCGTATATCTTTAGGTCCAGGTTAAGGAGGGAGATGGGTCTGTAGCTGGCGCAATAGAGTGGGTCTTTTCCATCTTTTGGGACCACTACAATTCTGGCTTTGAGCATTTCAGGTGGGAAGGGGGTTCCCCGAAGGGCACCATTGTACAGAGAGTGCAGGTAGGGAGCAAGCAAGCTCAAAAATTTTTTGTAATAGAGTGCCATAAAGCCATCGGGGCCTGGGGATTAGCCACTTTTTGTGACTTAATAGCGAGTTGGATTTCATCTAATGAGATTTCTTCAATAAGATGTTGGAGGGCTTGAGGGGATAGCTTAGGGAGTTTAGATGTAGCAAGGAAATTTGAGATCAGAGCAGCATTGGATTGCTGTGAGGAGGGGGGGCTGGGAAGTTGTAAAGGGAGGAATAGTATTGCTGGAAAGCTTCTCTGATAGCAGCGGGGTCATGGAGGAGTTGGTTGTTGGAATTCCGGATCGATATAATATTTTTGTGGGTGCTGACTGATCGAAGCCGTGCCGCTAGGATTTTGTCCGTCTTGTCTCCCTTTTCATAAAAGGATTGTCGGAGCCATTTAAGGTGCTTGGCTACCTGTTTGGAAAGAAGAAGATCAAGTTGGCTTTGGTCCCGCGGAGGGCTAGCAAAGTGGCAGGGTCTGGAGTAGCCTTGTGTTGGGCTTCCAGGGATTGTAGTTTAAGGGATAGATCATTAGTCAAGGTGAGAGTAGTATGTATAGTCACGTGCGGTCGGTTTCTTCACTCTCCAGGAGTCGTAAAGAAGCTGGGATTTCATGAGACTTAGAGGATGTTGGGTCCGAAGCAGCAGAGGGTGCGGCCACAGGGCTGGAACAGTCCAAGGAATGATTCAAGATAGTATTAAAGTCTCCCGCTACGATAAGATCTCTGTCACGGTCTCAAGCGATAGCAGGTCTTTACAATGCGAATCCTAGGGTCTGCACAGTTTAGCGCTACACCAACAGGGCGTGGAGTCTAATGAGCAGACGGTGTTCACCAGGAACTGCCGCAAGGCAGTATGGTCTTTAGCTGCGTCTTGCTCGCAGGTCGCGACCCCTGCTAGAGTACTGCACGAGGCCCTCTTGGGAAGTTTGGAACCCAGCAGGTAGGATAACAGGTATTAGAATAGAATGTCAGCCTTGCCGACGAGTATAGTAGCAGGTACTTTAGTAGAGTGTCAGCTTAGCAGACTAGTAGACTAGATGGTTGGTACTTGAACGGAGTGTCGGCTTGCAGACGAGTAGAGTAGATAGTTGGTACCTGAATGGAGTGTCAGCTTTGCAGACGAGATAGTAGCAGGTACGTGAGTAGAGTGTCAGCTTTGCAGACGAGTAGTACAGATAGTTGGTACCTGAATGGAGTGTCAGCTTTGCAGACGAGATAGTAGCAGGTATGTGAGAAAAGTGTCAGCTCTGAATGGAGTGTCAGCTTTGCAGACGAGATAGTAGCAGGTACGTGAGTAGAGTGTCAGCTTTGCAGACGAGTAGTACAGATAGTTGGTACCTGAATGGAGTGTCAGCTTTGCAGACGAGATAGTAGCAGGTATGTGAGTAGAGTGTCAGCTCTGCAGACGAGTAGCACAGATAGTTGGTACCTGAATGGAGTGTCAGCTTTGCAGACGAGTAGTACAGATAGTTGGTACCTGAATGGAGTGTCAGCTTTGCAGACGAGATAGTAGCAGGTACGTGAGTAGAGTGTCAGCTTTGCAGACGAGTAGTACAGATAGTTGGTACCTGAATGGAGTGTCAGCTTTGCAGACGAGATAGTAGCAGGTACGTGAGTAGAGTGTCAGCTTTGCAGACGAGTAGTACAGATAGTTGGTATCTGAATGGAGTGTCAGCTTTGCAGACGAGATAGATCAGAGTAGCCACGTCTAAGGTACCCAAAAGGTAACTGAGGAACAGGCACTGAGGGTTTGGAGGAAGTGCCTTTTGTATTCGGCGCCAGGATTGCCTGGCCAATAGGAGGACAGGCAAAGATTTTATAAGTTGATGGCGGCGCCCAGGACGGAGCGGACCGCCGGAGGCAGGTAAGTTTGCCTGGGGTCGGGTGAGCTGCCCGATACCCCGGCGGGTGACAATCTCCCTGACACAGGCGGGACACTAAGACATCTAGTTTTGAAAAAAAAAGCGGTTCTGGTGTTGGTTGGGAGCGTAAAGATTAACCAGGGTGCAAAGTTTATTATTAATTTTGCCTACTAAGATAAGGTACCTACCCTCTCTGTCTCCCCGTTTTTTAGTTGTGTGATCGCATGCATGGTGTGTATCAGGTTATGCTTTTGAGCGGAGTTTGGGATGGGAATTGTGTTGGAAATTTGTTTCTTGTAGGAAAATTAAATTGCCCGAGTAGAGTTTGAGGGTAGTGAAAAGCTTACCTCTTTTCTGAGGGCTATTCAGCCCTTTAATATTAAATGAGAGGACTCTAAGACCCATGTGCAGCGAGGAGGAAAAAGATCAGGAGAGGGCCTGGTATAGTGTGGCCGGAAAGTGAAGGGGAAGGGTTTGGGAAGGTGAGTGAGGGGGTTAAATCTGAATGTTCCATGTGGTCGGTTGAAGAAGGGGAGAAGTTGGTGATAGGGAAAGGGGGGGGAGGGCAAGAAGTGGGTCACACGGCAAAAAAGGCCGGGACCAGTGGTGCCGACATCGAGAGAGGTTACTATGTACTTGGGGAGTACATAGGTCAGCAAAGGAGCTAACAGCTTCAGGGGAACACGGCGAGGCATCCAATAGATGCATCGCGTGGGTCCAAAAGGACGGATCAGGGGGGTGTCTCCTTGGGGTATCTGAACAAGGAGTTTTTAGAGTGGGATTAGATGCGGGTAATGGGCGAAGCAACCTGGGAGGGAGGCAGGGATAACGAAAATGTGGAATATTGTAGACGGTTTGAATTGAGGTGAGATGAGATAGAGGAGGGGAGGGGTAATGAGTGTAGAGGAGAGAGGGCAAAGGTATAGAGAAAAATAGGAATGTGGAGCAAAACAAAACAATTTAAGCAAACATTTTTATAATAAAACAGTATAAACTAGTATCAAGTGGCACTGCGATAAGGGTAACATTAATAAGTAGTAAGGGTCCGCGGACACCCAAATAACAATAGGTAAGGCTAACATATCGGTATGATAGGAAGCAACATGTAAAACAATACCAAAGGGGTAAGTATGGTGGTATCAGGTGGTGTTCCTGCGTGGGCCGCTCTAGTGTAATAATCATAGCTAAAAGAGTATAGCCATGTATATTAAGGTTGAACAAGGTAAATTGGCATCATATGGTAATGCAATAAAACAAAGATTAATAAATAGTCGGGTGGTCCTGTGCGACAGCCCCCACTTGAAGCAGGTCAGGTGGGTGAGTGATGCTGGGAGGGTAGGAAGGTGTCAACAAGGACAATCAAATGGCACATATGGTGAGGAGCTGCGACACAGGAGCACCCAACAAAGATGTTATGAAACAGAACTACCGATGAACATAAGGCATTGTGGAGCCGCAAGGCACATGAATGAGGGGGATCCCACTAAAGGTGGAGACCCAGAGTTATACATGGGCTTTCTCCAACATGTGACATTTAGGCCAGACCTCAGAGGAGGAAAAAAATAGCAAGGACAAGAGAATGGAAAAAAAACCCATTGAGAGTACAGAAAAACAAAACCTGACAGGGAAAATCAAGTACCGGAGGCCTCATCAGGTGATGATGATGAAATCGGTACGGTGGTCCACTCAGTACTGGGAGCTTGACGCGACGAAGGTCTTGTTGCCCTCTGAGGAAGAGGAGATGATTCAGTGGGGGCTGGAAGAACAGTAGTAATTCCAAGTTTCGGAAGCAGGGACTGAGCTTCAGAGAGAGTTCTGGCCATGAGCATCAAACCCTGATGCCAAATCAGAATGCGAAAGGGGAATCCCCAGCGGTATTTGATTTGTCGTTGCCGGAGAAGTGTAGTAATAGGTTTGAAGTCCCTTCTTTTGGCTAGGGTAAGTGGGGAAAGATCTTGAAAGATTTGAAAACTAACGTTGTCAAAGGTGATGGATTGAAGGCGGCGAACTTCCCTCATGAAGTTTTCTTTCGCCATGAAGTAGTGCATTCTAAGGATGATGTCTCTAGGTTGGGACGGATCTTGGGAGCAAGGTCTCAGCGCCCGATTGGCTCTATCTAGAAGAAGGTGCTCCTCAGGAGTCGAAGAGGAGAGCTGAGTGAAAAGTCTTTTGAGGTAAAGGTCCAAGTGGGCGGATTGAATCTGTGCCGGTATCCCGCGAATTCTCATATTGTTGCGTCATGCTCGATTATCTTGGTCTTTTTCTCCTTCTTGTAATTGGATGATGTCTTGGCGGATTTGGTGGAGATCCCTTCCGACTGATTGCTGGTAGGTCACCACCTCCTCCACTCTGTGTTCAAGATGATCGGTTCTGCCACCTATGTCAGCAATGTCTGCTTTTAGTGAGTGAAGGGCTTGGACTGAGGCTTTGACATCTTTCAGCTCTTTGAGGAGGGATAGAAAGTCTCTGCGAATCATCGGAGCAGAATCCTCAGTATCAGGGTCCGAATCAGAATCACTGGATCTGGCAGGAGTTTTCTGTTTGGAGAGGTAGGGTAGGAGTTCTCCTCCTTGGGTCTTTTTTCCCCCCTAGGCATCTTGGTAGAATAGGGGTTCAACAATTTACAGAAGTAGTGGGGAGGGGAGATTGGTTGCTTTGCTGTAAATGGTTCAGGACCAAGGGGAGTAGAGAGGCATGGTTAGCACCCAGACATCAACATTTCATAGGGCGTTGAAGTTGGGGGAACGTGGGAGTTCCCACATTGCAAGAGAGTTCACGGCCAGAGCCTCACTCGGCAGACGGGGTCACCATACAGTGTTGGTAGCGGACAGTGTATGTTGATGAGCGGAACTACGACAACAGCTACCAGGTGGAGAAAGAGCTGTAGGTTGATGTTATTGTTTCCCTGGTCATATGCAGACACGTCTGGAAGGGGGTCCGACACAGAAGGCTATCAAGCCACGCCCCAAAGAGCAAACTTCTTAATAAATCTGGTAAAGGTTTAATGTGGTAAGAGTTATTTCAAAGTGATATGGAAGGCGACCACTAGATGGCAGCATACGCTGCTTGTTAAATGCAGAAGAGAACAAGTGGCTGCTGTATAGACTTTTATACAGGTACGAGTGGTAACTCTTTAGTAAACTTGATATTGAAATCTATAAGCAGATATGTTGGGTGGTCCCCTTGCTGTAAAAATCTTAGGTGGGGGTGAAGCCACACTGTGATCACATCAAAATTGAAAGCAGGCTAGCAAGTCACTCTGGCTGATGAGCATCGACAGATTTGGCCGTGCAGAGTGGGGGCTTTATGAGTGCAGAGCTAGCTCTATATAGGTATAGGTAGAGGCATCATCATCATCATCATTTATTTATATAGCGCCAACATATTCCGTAGCGCTTTACAATTGGGGACAAACATAGTAAACTAATAAACAAACTGGGTAAAACAGACAAAGAGGTGAGAAGGCCCTGCTCGCAAGCTTACAATCTATGGGAGGCAGATCACCTCTTACCTCCGCAGCGCCGCTTCTCCTTCCTCTGCGTCTCAGGTTGACTCCCAGCAGACCCTGCAGAGACTGGCTCCCTGGAAGAGAAGGCGGCTATGGCATCCTGGGACTTCCGGCCAGTCACCGCTACAGCCACCCGACACAGCAGCCTCGGAGGCACCCAAAGAGAGAAAACAGCTGGATGATATATGCGCTGGGGGAGACACTTGTTCCACTGTCCACCACTCGGACTTCTGCCTGCCTCAGCTGCAAAGGCGTTCAGCCCTTCAGCCACCTGGGATCGTGAGACGGATCCCCGCTTTGCCGTCCACGTCAGCTGTCGGGGTACCAGGCGCATTGCCGTGAGTAAGGTCCGTGGCTGGGGAGAACCCTAGACCGCCGATATATGGTTGTTTTTTAAACTTCTTGTCCGGAGCTCACAGCCAGTGCGACCATTTTGTTTGGATGCCTGGCCACGCCCCAAGAGTTGTTTTTTTTATCTCCTCCATAGTTGGTAGGGAGAGGAAGAGAGAGTTGAAAATATTGGGGTCTCTCTCTCTCCCTTTATTTTTTTTTTAGTTCACCACCAAATCTAGGGACAGGTAACTTCTAACTTGTAGTGTCGGGTTTCCGACAACAGGGGGACTGTTGAAGAATCTTCTCCTATGATATGATTCTCAAGCCATTTCAGGCGTTGTTCAAAGTATCTCCCCTCCTCCCAGCCACATGGCAACATTAGCTATTTTGCATGTGTTTGTAAAACCCCACACACAACTCAGGTATCAAAGCTGTTATCTGAAACTGACCAGAGACAAAGGAGGGTGTTGGGACACTAGGAGGTTCATTTGCTTTTTACTGTTGGACACATACACAATGGGGAGAACCGACAGGGGTGGTGTTATATTGATATACTATGTTATGTTGAACAACGTTATGATATATGTGTGAACTGTGAATACAAGCCTTTCTGTGTTAACAGTAAAATACTTTGATATAAATACATACATATGTTGTGGGTATGTGTTATATATAACGAATATATACTGTGAAGTACTGCTGAGATACAGTAGTTATTGGATAAATAATTCTGTGAAGCTTAAGTGTTATTTAGTGTGGTCAAAAGACTGAGTAAGGCAACATTGTGTAAGGAAAAGTGCATAAAAGTGTGAGTTTTATAATAAGTGTATCTGAGAACAGAATAAGAGGATAGCGTGCGCATGTGAGGCGCTACCACAGGTCCTTTTACAGCTCCTGTTGACCTTTAACTTTATTTCCTTTGAACTTATTGACTCTTGTTGGTCTGCCAGTGCAGATATCTCTATTTTAGCCTGGACATGTGACTCTCTTAACTCTTGTACTTCTGTTTGAGAAGCTCGCTCTTCTGATGGTGCTGTCTGAGCTAGGAGGGCTTCAGCAATCAGTTTATGCTGAATCTTTAATTCTTCGTATTGAGTCTTATATTGCTTTCCTACATTTTCAACCTGGGACATGATCTTAATTTTTTCTTATATATCTGGGACTTTGGCGTCAAGTTCTTTCTGCAGATTTTCCTTTTCATTCCTCAGTTTTAATGCTTCTTCTTTCGCACTTTGACATTGACCTTTATTTGTATTCTGGGCTGCAATTACCCTTGCAACATTAGTATTCAACTTTCCATTCCTTCAGTGAGCTGCTGTATTTGGGCCCTCTCACTTTTTACATATTCCACAAGAAACTTCTTTTCCGCCAGCAACGTTTCTCTTTTCTTGTCGAGTTTGGAGTTAAATTTTTTGCAACAGTAACATATCTGCTTCAAGCTTCTGTATCTTAGCTTGAAGTTGCGGTATTTCACTGTTCACTTTTTCCTCATGTACCTTCTGCATCACATAGTCAGAATACATCTGTTCTCTCAATTTCTGCAACTGTGATTGCAATTTTACATGTATGACAGCTTCTTTAGTTATTTGATCTTGCAACTCTGCATTTACTGCAGCCTCGCTTTTCAGCCTTTCTTGCAAGCCTGCCTCTTTTCCAACCCCACTCTTCAGCTGCGACTGCAACTCTGATTTTAGAGCTATCTCCCTGTCCAACTGAGCTTGCAGGGCTGCTTGCCTAGTAACCTCTCTCTGCAGCTCTGTCCGTATCTCAGTCAAGTTTTTTGTCTCACTCTCAAGTTGCTTCCTGATCACGGCTAGCTCAGCTTTAGCATTCTCCAACTCTATGGTCAGTGCGGCAGAGGCTTGCAGGGTGTTGTCAGTGGTATGTGGTTTTCCCGCAGACTTGCATTTTCTGAGAGGAGAGAGCTTACTCTGTTTGCCTCCTCTTCACATTTGTGTGACACATCTGCCAACTGCTTCTTCAGTTGTATGATTCTTAACTGCATATCCTTCATATCTTTTCCATGCTCCTGGCGAGGAGTGGAAGATGCTTGGAGAAGCATCATACCCTCCTTTAGTGCCTTTTTCTCCACCAGTAACTTGCCCTGCTCCAGCTCAGCCTTTCTGTGATTCTGCTCTGACTCTGCTAATTTGTGGCTTCGTGAGCAATGGTCTCCTCGCAGGCTCTCTTGGTGTCTGCGTGCAGCTGTGCTGGGACATGACTACTTCTCATTTGCCCCTTTAACTCCTCAATCTGCCGCTGCAACAGGACTTTCTCCGCCTGCAGCTTCTCTTTTTCCTAAGTAAGAACACTGCTCTTTACTTTTATTTCATCAAATTCTTCCTTAAGTGTGTCCGACTTTGCATCTGACCTTTTCTTCTCCCTGTCTGCAGTTACCAGAGCTTTTCCCCGCTCTGTTTTCAGATTATCTTGTAGCTCATTTATTTCTCTTCCCATTTGCTCCATATGCTGCTGATATTTTGAACATTCTACTTGTGCGGCTTCAAGCCTTGTTTCCGCAATTTCTTTTTCTTGTTGCAGCATTTCTATGACTTGGCCCTAAGACTTTTCTTTCGCTTTAATAGAGCTTACATTTTTACGGAGGGTTTCAAGGTTTTGTTGCTGTTCCCTCCATCCTGTAACCGCTGTTGACTTAGGGCGGATTGGTGGGCCACAGCTGATTTCTGGACCATAACAGCTTGTAAAAAGTCTTTAAGCATGTGTTAGGAACTCCCAAGCCAGTACAATGAAATTCGGGGTCTGCCCCGAAGGCCCGGTGTTCGCTGGAGCCCCTAGTGGTGGGGACAGACTTGGCCGCGGGCCGACAGAGGGTCGGGTAACGTATACTGACTTAAGGAGAACCCAGGTGTGGAGTGATTGGCAGACAGTAGCGGCCAGGAAAACCAAGGTCAGAGGTCACAAGCACAGGTTCGAAATCCAGGGACAAGCGAAAGGTCAGGTGCACTAGCGGAGGAGCAGAATCCGGTTTTCAGGCAAATGGTCGGGGTCAGAAGCGTAGGTTCAGTGGTCCAGGAACAAGCAAAGGTCATACATGGGAGGTCAATCAAAAGGTAATAATAACCAAGCAGAGTGAGAACAAGCAGGCAGCAGAACTGAGGACAGGACGCTATAACCGGCAGTGAGGCTGCAGACCTCACCGCCCTAAATACCAAAGGCCACCAATCAGAGCCTAGCTCTGAGTCTCACACAGTCCCTAGTACTAATTAAATTAATCAGCCCACAGGCTGTGTTATTTTGCGCGCATGCGCCCGGCTACCAGTACCGCCGGGACGCAGCGCCAGAGGAGAAGCGTCCGGCCGTTGCCTTGGCAACGGCCGGGCAGGAACTGGAAATGACGTCCCGGTCGTCAAGGTGACGGCCGGGATGCCAGAGGGCACAGGAAGCGAGCCGCGGCGGCTGTGAGTACCGCCGCGGCTTGTGACAGCATGTTCTCCTTTTCAGGGCACTGCATCACAGCCTTTTCCCAGAGTTCAAAGAAATGTGCATCTAGCCCTTTATCAGACATAACTGCAGCATCTTGTAATGGCGGTTTGTAGTAAGTCTTTATCAGAAACATCCTCCTCTTTTAACCTAGCACAATGATAAGGGTCATAATCTACCACTACACAAACGTGCTCAAAGTTCTGATTTTTGTCTCTCTCCATATTGACACTTTGACACACATGTATGCACTCTTTCTGGGTTGAGACAGTAGGCTTCTGCTTTTTCTTGCCCATTTAGCTTGAGAAGCAGCCAATTTTATCTTTATACGGACAAAGCACTTTTTTTTATAGAAGGAGCACCTTACTTGACTTAAGATGTGTGGAACTACAACACTCAGCATATATCACAAACTTTTCCTTTGCAGAGCAAAAGTTATTTCTTTTTTTCCTTTAACTTCTGCTCAATGGTTTTGCAAACACATTTGCATGTTTCTGTTGTTTCAACCCAGAAACATGCACTTTACATTGACAAAGATTCTCAATAAACTTTTCTTTAAAGTCTCTTGCTCTTTGCTTATGCACAGAACCAGGCCACCTCCAACTTATGCTTTGCAGACATAACTTCAGCAACATACTTGGGTTTTCTTCCCAGTCTTAATGAACACACCTGCTTTCCATCAATTAACAAAACTCAGTCTTTGCATTAAGAAACATATCTGTGCCAATAATATGCAAATTTTTTCTGAGATATCTTGCTGCTCTTTGCGGAAGCCCCTTGGACATTGAAATAAACCACAATGCAATGGTTGCACTAATTCCATCTTTCTAAACATGGAGAATGGCTTCACAAACAAATTTGTATTGACTCTGTTTTAGAGCAATTAACAGACTCAGTCCATGAAATAATTGATTTATTTGCCTTACACTTCTGTTTTTCCAACACAAATAGCCAGTTTTCACTGACAACATTTAACTCCTATCAAATCATCATATATGCAGCAAATCTGTTTAAACAGCATTTCACAGTAGGATTTATTACTCACACCCATGTGGTTCTCTGGATCCCACTGTTGCTGTACATAAACATTCCAATTTTTAGCTGCTTTTATCCACACGAAAAGACATGCACATATTTTTCCACGGTGTCTGTCCCTTTTCAAACTTTCCAAGCACACACACAGAGCTGGTTTCTGTAAGTATCTGCAAGACTGCTGCTATTCTTGATCTGCGCAGATCTTTGCAAGCCAATTCTCCACCATATGTAGTATAATCAGGGGAACAGATACCATCTCCTGGGTGAACAGCAGTAGTAAGACACATGAGTCTAGAAGTTTCAGGATAACAGCCACAGCCAGTTTATTCACCAGCTTGTAAACAAAAACAAAATATAAAAAACATCCTAGCCGTCTGGCTACTAACTAATACATTTATGGAGGCCCTCTCTCATGTGTAGGACCTTATGGCACGCACGCACGCACGCACGCACACACACACACACCAAACCATATGTGTCACAATATATATATATATATATATATATATATATATATATATATACATATATATAAATACACGCACACACATATATATATATATATATATATATATATTTATTGTGGCAAAAGCCCGTTACTGCAGAAGCACACGCGAACAACTTCTTCCTTTTTATGGTGCTTTATTGTCAGGATGGTAAATGTTTTGACACCGTATACTTGCACAGCAATCATGGAGACCCTAAACACTAGCTATACATAGTCCAGCTCTCTCTCAGGACCAGCCAGCTCACCCAACGTTGGACTCCATACACAAATGATCTAAACAAGCTTTTATACCTGATACTCCTCCCCCAGCCTTAGCTTGATGGACAGGTGACACACCCACCTTCTCTTTGAAAGGAAACGCCCATCACTGGCTCTGTAATTCAAACAGACACACCCTGTCTGTTTGCTGAGAGGAAGGATTTCAAGTCATGTAAGTTAAACCAAATTTAAACTATTGCTTTTCATACATAGGTCTTTACATTCAATCTAGGTGCATTACTGCACAAATGTTTTACTCTACTTCCCTGCTTTCTCTGCATATTGCCAGTTAAATTCCTCCTTTTGTTACAATATATATATATATATATACATACACATATATATATGTATGTATGTATATATATATATATATATATATATATATAAATATATATATATATATATATATATATATATATATATATATATATATATATATACACATATACATATATAGAGTCCTGTACATTCCACTCTGGTAGAAACTGCTCTTTCTGTATGCACTTCATGTTGTCAATGATATGGATATTATAAGTTGCTCAAGAGTACTACTTACAGAGTTTTTACTGAATTCTTAACTATATTTAAAAGCTTTATATGTTTTGTTGTAGTTTGCAAACTCTGAAATGAAGGTAAAAAGTTAAGCCACTACCATCCAGTGCTTTAGAGGTGAACCACAGGCAATCATCCCCATCATCCTTTTTGTACATCTTAGATGCTGAAGTTAGTTTCGTATTCGGCCAGCTTCTTATACCCCATTCATACTGCATGGAAAAACCCGGGTTTTTGCTGGGGCAAGCCCAGGCGACCCGGGTTTAGGCGCAGTATGAATGGCGTTAGTGAAAACTCACGGGTCTGAAAACCCGGATTTAGACCCAGGACTTTAGGTAGGGTAATTCCCGTGTCGGCCCTGGTTAGCCTGCAGTATAAATGGTGTCACAGAAAGAAGCTGATTGGGTGTCTGGAACGCTTGAGGATGACGTCATCATTATGTTGCTGCAGAAAAGTCTAGAAGGAGAAGAGGAAGCATTGAGAGAAGCATTGAGAGAATGTCACATTGGATGGAAAAAGAGGTCAGAGAGTTGCTAACCATCAGAGGTGAGGAAGAGATAAAAAGACAAATTACAGGGACTGTAAAGGATGCTACTATTTATTCAAACATTGCAAAAATCAAGAGATAACGTGGAATAAAGCGCAGCCAGCAACAGGTTGTGAACAAATTAAAATCCCTGCGTAAACTATATGCAAAAGTCCATGATAACAATTGTTGGAAAAGCGGTGCTACGAGAATGGAATGGCTGTTTTACGAACAATGCAACATGGTGGTCTTCATCTAGTTGCCGGGATGCTCCTACTCCTCCACCAGAAAGCAGTCAGTCTAGCGACGAGTCAGTAGAGGAACATGCTGATTTGGAGTGGTCCAACAGTGCAGAAGACACAATCAATCTGTCCGCAGATGAATTTGAAGATTCGCAACCTTTGGCATCAGCACAGCCTGCAGTAGATACGCAGTCCATGCAAGAGATGCAACCGTTGTGAACGAACCAACCTTTGCAATCACCGCAGACCACAACGTTATGTTTCTTAATTTGTAAATGTAATGAAATAAATTAAATTAAATTAATGAAAGTGTAAAATTAATAAACTAACAACTAGGCACAACTACAACTATAAAAATACCCAACAACTACATCTATACAACAACTTTATGTTCACAACAACTATATCTACAAACCTACAACTACATTTACAAAACTACAACTACTTGACTCCTAAATTAAACATACAAACATATTAAAACATGAACACGTATATGTTGCAGCGTGAAGCTATTGCGCAGGAGGGAGGAGGAGGCCTCAAGCACATATCTGCTTACAACACTGCTATTTAATTTTGCAGCAATATTCTGTCATCCTCAGTGATCCTAATGTTTTACTTTCTTTGTCCCATTTCTAGTTTACAATGTTCCTAAAAAAAGGAAGAGACCAAATAAGATGGAAATGGCTAGTAAAACCATGACCACAGTGATGTTAGACCACCTAAAGGAAATGGATGCGGCTTTGGCTGCCCAAGAGGATGCACGTCTACAAAGATTCATGGAAAAGGAGCGCGAGCTCCAGGAATCGTTTATAACCCAAATCATGGGTATGCAAAAGCGTATTCTTTGTGAGAACTGTGAATATATGATGGGTTACCTGGATCGACTCCTGCCAAGATTGCAGGGACATGCACAACCGCCATACCATGTAGAGGCGCCTTAACCCGTGTATAACAGAGACCAACAAATGGTGCACCCTAACTCAGGTACTCCAATAAACACCACACATCATCAAACACAAATGGCTACACATAACCTTGACTACCCACCTATTACCCATAATCAAAAATATCCAACTACTGTCCATAACCCTGAGTACACAGCAAGTCAACCAAATGAAGACTACCCACATTATCGACAGTTGTAGGTAATGAAATAATGTTGTGAACAATTATAATTTTGTTATTGTCTGATTGTAAGGCAACAATATGTATATTGTTATTTAAAGTTAAAAATGTTTTGTGATCTAAGCAAACACTGAAAGAAAGTGTAGACTTGCACTACTGTTTGCGCACATGGGTGCGTACATTTATGTTTTTTTACTATTGTTATATTTTTGAGCTTTTTGCAAATCAGCACTTTATATAGGTACATATGAGGAAATACCATTTAACAAAGAAAAAAACTTTTTTAATAAAAATATTTTCTTTACTTTTATCCCTTGTCTGCTCTACTTAATAATGGAGGACAGATTGGTAGTGATGATGGTACGAATGAGTTCTGCAGAGGTATTTGTGCGTTCTAGCTCATAACTCATAGAGTCCACAGAAAGCACTGATAGGTCAGAGTCCTTTCTGTATTTCACAAATATTGTGTAAAATACAGCAAGCAGCAACTACATGGGGTCAATGTCATTGTGCTTCAATAAACACCACCAACGTCCTTTCAAGCGTCCAAAGGCATTTTCTACCACCATCCGAGCTGAGCTGAGGGTATGGGTGAAGTGAATTTGTTCCACAGACAGTTGATGTTGCTGTGTGAAGCCCTTCATCAACCATCGCCGCAAAGGGTAAGCTGCATCCCCGATGATGTGTACTGGGATCTCCACACCATTCACAAACTTTGATTTCTGTAAAGAAATGTAACACATTAAATTTCAATAGTGCTTTACAGAGAATATTGGAACATTTAAAAGAATCAGTACACCTATTAATCTTTCAATCTATAATGTCTAGCTCCAAATAAAAAAAACATGAACACGCTACCCAAATGTTGGTTACAGAACAGAATACACCTGCTGGTATATGTTTTAAGTGTATTTTGAAAGCGGAACATCTAGAGAGGAACAGGTGCATTACATACCAAAAAATACATGTATGTATTATCTAGCTGAGGAAAACATCATCCAACAAAATATAGATATTTACCTCTCTAGGGAACAACCGGCCATCTTGTCTGTCCTCTGCAATCTGGTACAGATCAGAATTGGCCAGCCAATAAAGACTTATGTGAAACTGAAAATAAAATATATATACCTTTGTTTTAGAATACACATCATAAGACACAGTCACATTAATCTAAAATATGATGCTTACCAATAGTTTTGGTCAACTACAGCCTTTAGTATAATGGAATGCCAGCCTGTGTGGTTGTAGTAATCCGCAGGGTTGTCTGTGGGGGCAATGATAGGGATGTGTGTCCCATCGATTGCTCCAGCACACTGTGGATATTCACGTTGCAGTAATCCAGTGATGGTGTCATCCAGTCGCTGTCCTTCAGGTAAGGAGAAGAAACAATGGTAAAGGGCTTCCAGCAATGCCTTGGTGACTTCATGCACTAGAGTGCAAACTGTGGATATCCCCACTCCAAACAAGCAGGAGATTGTGCAGACTTTGCCAGCTGTAGCATACCACCACAACACAATTGCTAGCCTCCTATTTGGTGCAATGGGTTTTCTGAAGTTTGTTGACTGTTTAGAAAGTGCTGAGGTGATAAGGTCCAGCACACAGTGAAATGTCCCATGTGACATATGAAAGTGTGCCATCCACTGCTGGTGCTCAAAAGATTCCACAGTAGACCAGAAAGCTTCTCTGTGGCTGCGTTCTCTGGCCCACATTGTTCGGTCAGTCGCAGCACTGAATCTCAATATGAAGGAAATGATGGCCCTGGGAAAAGCTCTCCTCCTGTGCATATACAGATGCCAAATATTCTCCCCCTGTGCCAGAAATTGCTCCTTTCTCCTCATGAAATGACACTGTGCAAGGTAGCACAGTGTTACCAGCTGCATCAAGTTCTCATTTGCTATATAAAACAGCAAATAAACGCAATAAAACATGAACTCTGGGCTACACAATAGTGACTCGTCGGCCATGATTAAAGCAATGCTGTGAACAGTCACCAACCACTTTGACCTCATCTTTGTGTGCAAGAAAACTAGTCCCCTTTAAATGACCTCAATATTTTTCAGCCAATGAAAGCTTCTCTTGTGATGACTCACATTTATTCCCAGGGCAGACCTGTATTCAGTATGAATGGGGTCGACCCAGGAAATTCCCGGGTCCAAGGTGCAGTGTGAACATGGTCTCTGAGCTGGGACGCTTGTGCCTCGTCAAAAACTCGGCTTGAAAAACCCGGGAAATTGCAGGGCCGGCAGTATGAAAGCTGTAATTTTCACTTCTTATTCACGCTCAAGCTTTTTATTCAGAAAAGTTTATTTTTAAAGGATTAAATCAAGTTGGATCACTGATTTCACATCATATTAACTCTAAAGGGTGTCCCTTACACAACTTGCAATAGTATTTAGCCTCCTTCAGGTCAGTTCCTTGTTCTTTCAGTTGTTATGGGGGAACAAGTTGAACTTCATCAAGAGGAGTGTGACATACAAACCAAAGGATGATGGTGGCCTGGGAATGGTAAACCCAATGCTGTTCTTTAGTGCTACCTTCTTGAAGCTTCGTATCTGTAGTCTCTTTTTGGAGTCTTCCTCTTGGAAGCCAACTGGCTTTCAAGTTTGGGCACACCTGTTTCTCTACACATGGTTGGATGGGGGTCCCGTAAAAAATCTTTGAGTTAAGCATAGGTAATAAACATGGTGTGATTAAAGGTTTGATGGTGACAAAGAAATGGCAGATTGAGGTGGATGAAGCTAAAAAAATCCTCTAGGAGGGTGTTGGAGAGGAGGATTTTGCATACTCACTTTGATGTGCCCCTGTAAATAAAGATTTGCCCAGGTGATATGTGCTCAAAGGGTCTGTCTTTGGTGACTTTCAAGTGTATTCCTCTGAAGTTTAGAGATCTCAGTTGGCTTGAGTTTCACAGGAGGGTCTTCATTAAAGGAAACCTGAAGCATAGGGGTGATGATCGTGATTGTCCACGGGAGCCGTGCCTTGATACATGGGTGAATAGATTTTCTCTCTATTGGGCCCTGCCTTTGGGGCCCCTATGCTCATAGGGCCCCCGGGCAACTGCCCAGCGTGCCCAGGGGGAAAGACAGCCCTGTTAGGCCTTCCATGTCTTTCGGGGATTTGTTACCCTGAGTGGGTGTAGAGAGCGCTCAAAAGGTGCGGGGATTTTGATTTAAGCACTCATTTTTTAGTTAGCGCAGTTGTTCAGATTCTACATGTGAAGTGCACGTTGTTTAGTGTCCATTAGGAGCAAAATCCTTTCCTGTACTGAGGTGGTGGATAATATTCTACATGAGGTTTGGAAAATAAGGTAAATGGAGAGGGGCCGGATGGATGCTGTGAGCTGTGGTAGACTCTGGCGGGGGTTGAGACCTCTCTAGGTGGTAGCTAACATCTGGCAGTCTCACGATTGTTTGTTATCTATCCTGTTCTTTCACCATTAGATTTTGTGGAAATCCCTTTTTTATAGTAAGGTTCAGGGCCGGACTGGCCATCTGGCACTTCTGGCAAATGCCAGAAGGGCCGATGGCCAGATGGGCCGGTTACTAGCTGGCCGGCCCCATCGCTCAGCACACAGACTGTCATGCCAGAATTCAGCATGACAGTCTGTGTGCTGAGCAGTGGGGTCGGCACTACACTTACTTCCTGGTGTGGTCGCTCCTCCCCTCTCTTCTATGAATGGCTCTGGAGATGTCTCATGGGACGAGCACCATGTGATAGGTGCCGTCCCATGTGTTAGGAGAGACTGTACAGCGCGCTGCGGAGCGCACAAGGTAAGAGGGAGGGGGTAGTTTGTGTGACACAGGGGAGCTATATGTGTGACAGGGGAGCTATATGTGTGACAGGGGATCTATATGTGTGACAGGGGAGCTATATGTGTGATAGGGGAGCTATATGTGTGACAGGGAAGCTATATGTGTGACAGGGGAGCTATATGTGGACAGGGGAGCTATATGTGTGACAGGGGAGCTATATGTGTGACAGGGAAGCTATATGTGTGACAGGGGAGCTATATGTGGACAGGGGATCTATATGTGTGACAGGGGAGCTATATGTGTGACAGGGGATCTATATGTGTGACAGGGGAGCTATATGTGTGACAGGGGAGCTATATGTGTGACAGGGAAGCTATATGTGTGACAGGGGAGCTATATGTGTGATAGGGGAGCTATATGTGTGACAGGGAAGCTATATGTGTGACAGGGGAGCTATATGTGGACAGGGGAGCTATATGTGTGACAGGGGAGCTATATGTGTGACAGGGAAGCTATATGTGTGACAGGGGAGCTATATGTGGACAGGGGAGCTATATGTGTGACAGGGGAGCTATATGTGGACAGGGGAGCTATATGTGTGACAGGGGAGCTATATGTGTGACAGGGAAGCTATATGTGTGACAGGGGAGCTATATGTGTGACACAGGGGAGCTATATGTGTGACAGGGGAGCTATATGTGTGACAGGGGAGCTATATGTGGACAGGGGAGCTATATGTGTGACAGGGGAGCTATATGTGGACAGGGGAGCTATATGTGTGACAGGGGAGCTATATGTGTGACAAGGGAGCTATATGTGTGACAGGGGAGCTATATGTGTGACAGGGAAGCTATATGTGTGACAGGGGAGCTATATGTGGACAGGGAAGCTATATGTGTGACAGGGGAGCTATATGTGTGACAGGGGAGCTATATGTGTGACAGGGGAGCTATATGTGTGACAGGGAAGCTATATGTAAACAGGGAAGCTATATGTGGACAGGGGAGCTATATGTGTGACAGGGGAGCTATATGTGTGACAGGGGAGCTATATGTGTGACAGGGAAGCTATATGTGTGACAGGGGAGCTATATGTGGACAGGGAAGCTATATGTGTGACAGGGGAGCTATATGTGTGACAGGGGAGCTATATGTGTGACAGGGAAGCTATATGTGGACAGGGGAGCTATATGTGTGACAGGGGAGCTATATGTGTGACAGGGTATCTATTTATTTGTGTGACATGGTATCTATTTATTTGTGTGACAGGGTATCTATTTGTGTGACAGGGTATCTATTTATTTGTGTGACAGGGTATCTATTTATTTGTGTGACAGGGTATCTATCTATTTGTGTGACAGGTTATGATTATAGTGTAACAAAAAATAACACAGAATTTACTGACAGGCGCCAATAAAAATGGGATCGACAAAGTTAAAAAATATATAAATCAAGCTCTGAATGACAATGAATACAAATTACCAAAAAAATAACCCCCAAAAAAAATATCCAAAGAATGACCTTTATGATTATAGTGTGTATGTGTGTAACAGTATAACTATAGTATGTGTGTGTGTCAGGTTATGATTATAGTGTGTATGTGTGTAACAGTATAACTATAGTATGTGTGTGTGGGCCGGTGTATGACCATAATGTGTGTATGGGTAGCTCTTAATATAATGTGGGAGGTAGGCTGTTAATCTAATAGGGAATTGCAGGTGGGGGCTAATTATTGGGTGCTATTCTATTTGTGGGGTGAAGATGGGGGCAATTTAATAGTGGGGCCTATCAATTTCAGATGGGGTGATTGGATTTTTAATTTAATGTTGGGGTGCTTTGGAGAGAGGGAAATAGTTTTATTTATTAAATGGGAATACTATTTAATGTCAGGGCTAGTTGGAGAGAAATAGATGTATTTATCAAATGTGAATACTAGTACTTTAATGTTGTGGCTGCAGTGAGGCCTAATTTTAAAACATGGATGCTATATTGATTTAACACCAGGGCTAAATTTCATCTGCTCATTTTTTTCTCCAAATAGGGCATCCAACATTCCAGGATCCAGACAAGCAGCAACAGATCTAAAGACACCAGCAGCCACAAGTGGTGACCATGACAAGACAGGTAGGAGAGACCAGGACAGTCTGCCAACTGTTCTGAATTTGATGGGTGACTGTCCCACTTAGTCAGGATTTGGTCTGACTACAAGGACAGTTGGGAGATATGTCCTGCTTCACACTGTACTGCTTGTTAAGGCAGAACTGCGTGCACCTAACAGTAGTGCACACTGTATTGCCTTTGTATTTGTCAAAAAATTGTCTAATAGCCAAATTGCATCATAGGAGCCCCCCTGACTTAAGTGCCCGGGCCCCCCGAGCCTTAATCCAGTTGGTCAGCAGGAGGATCTGTGCTCCGTCCCGGACAGGGCACAGCCTGCAGAGCAAGCAGCGGAGCTCTAAGTCTCACGAGATTTATTAATCTCATGAGACTAAGAGCTTCCCTGCTCACTCTACAGGAATGTCAGCAGCATCAGAAGCATAGATAAGTACAGTGGGCTGGGGGTGTCATAATGTATCTGGGGGGGTGGCGTAATGTGGATGGGGAGGGTCTGATAAATGTAATGTTTTATTATAATGTATGTATCAACGCACCATTTTGACCACGCCCCCAACATAATGTAGCTACGCCTTTGGCGGCACCGCCACTGCACTGCGGCACACATTTTTTTTTCCAGCTTATCAACAGAGGTGGGCCTGTGTGCTTTAAATGCCAAGGCTGATTTTTAGTCCCAGTCCGGCCCTGGTAAAGGTTTGCATACATTTAAAGTTTCCTTTCATTTTCTGACAGTAAAGGGTGTGTGGATGGTATTATAGATTGGTGGCGGGTTTGTTGTAATGCAGAGTATTGTGTTAGGGGATGTCATGTTTCTTTGGTGTATATAGTTATTTTATTTGTGAAGTAATGTATTAGTTTTTTTTGTGTGGTAGGATTGTAGTAAAATTGGGTGTTATGATAATGTGTTGTTTGTTCTTATTGGTCCTTTTTTACCCTTTGATATTGTAGATAGTCTATTTTATATTGGACAAAGAGATATTGGATTTATTTTTTTTGCAAATTTTTAATAAAACCATCAGCTCTTGCTAAATTACAGCTACTTATTCAAAATGATCAAAATGCTACCTGTGCCTACTTTGCCACCTGATGTCATGCCCTAACTTATGTTGGGCCAGGCTACATACTATTGGAATTCGTGTAAGCGACCCCCCTTTAGTGTTAATCTAATGAGAAACTAGTGATCCTACTTGATTTACTCCTTTAAAAATAATATTTTCTAAATAAGAAGTTGGTCGATTAAGAAGCTAACTTTGGCCTCGAATAAGATGCAGTGTTATTTTCTGTGACATTAATAACAACCATTGGGGTCATGATATCCCAAGAATGGATGGTGACGTCACACGTTCCATACATGGTCATTCGCTTGGTAGGAATTGAAGGCAACTCTGAGCAATCGTGTTCAAGGGGCGTGGTCGCATTGTGCCTCCCATGTATTCTTACAATATGTATTACGTCTGTTACGCGGTGACGTTATCACACACCCCAGCATTCTGCTTCCGGTTCTCCCACTTCCTCCACCAGTCACCTCCTACCAGCTCTTAGCTTGAGAGACAGGAGGAAGAGGAGGCGGAGGAATGGTGACTAGCGGGGAGCTTAGGCGTGTGTGAGCTGCGTCCATTTTGTCAGGTGCGTTGTGCTGCTGCACCCTGTACCTGCAGTGTAGGCCGGTCTGTATAGCTGTATATACACCACTCAGTACGTTACCTACTTTACCCCCGTATATATTACTAAGAGACAGTTCCTCATCCCCCTTGTTTATATTACATGCGCTGTGCCTCCATCCCCGTTATATATTAGACGATGACACACTATACCTTCAGCACTGTATAATATGCACTGTCTCTCAAATTCTGTATATCTACTTGTGCTGCAACACTTCACCACACACATATTACATGGCTCCTTTGTACTACCTCCACCACCGTGTGTTAGTACGTGCTCCTGTATCTCCACCTACCAATGTTTCTATAATATATTCCGTATATATGGAATACTGCTCTCCCTGGTGTCAATTATAGAACTATAAGAAGCCATATAAAAAGAACAAGGCAAGGTGTTTTTAATATATGTCCTAGAAATATGAGGTGACTGCTGGTATCTGTAATAATTCACAGTAAAGAGTCATTATTTCTAGTAATACACAGGTTTTGCTAAGGAACGATGATGTGATTACATCAGAATTTGCGTTGTATACAGATTTGTAGGAATTTATACATTTATTGACATGTTTGTATTGTACTTATATTATTACATGAGTCTATACATAATTTACCATTACTTCTATAATCTATGACAGTACTATACATTCACAGTATTGTGTTTAGGTATCACCTTGTACGTCCACACCCTGTATATATGACATATGTAGTTTAACTTCACAAACCTGTATATATTATATTTTGTGACATAGTGTACATGTATATATCATGATGCACTGTTTACCTTCAACACTTTTATACAATATGGTACACATTGTACTTTCACACCCTTCTTACAGTACATAAAACCCTTGATTCTGTTTCAAGCACCAGATTTCGACTTGGCAAGCACACCAATGCTATTTGTTCTGCATTTAGAAAGAAAGTGTTTGCTGTGGGTATGTGTTAACAATACATGATGCTTTTATTTGCCATTTAACCTTTGATTGTTCGTGTATATGAATATTTACTTGGTCATATCTTTATATTATTTTTGTTCTTTTGGAAAACCTAATAAAAATGTTCTTGAGTTAAAGGGATGTTTTTAAATACACTTGTATTTTTATCAGATATGAAATTCACCATAATTTCTGCACATGTGGAACACAAGTGGGCACAAAATAGATACTTCCTGTTTAGGTTTGACAAGACATCTGCAAAGAATTTCAATGGCATCTCCTATCAGTTAAGATGCTCCAAAATGGAGAATTGAAACATTAAGTGGAAAAAAGGCTTATAAGTGTTAGTAATGTTGTAAATGGGATGTATTGCATACAGTAATTAGATCTTGATGGGTGAAAACAACATTCTAAATTTTGCATCCAAGATGTTAATCAAACTTATTTTTTGATGGCTCAGTGTTTGTGCTTGTGTTCAACTAGACTGCAGTGAGGAGCTTGGATTCTTATCTGGATGCATACAACTGTCTGCTATGTAATATGCAAGAGTAGAGACTGTTCCTCTATATACACTTGTTATGCCAATCTCTAATCAGCCAACCATGGACTAGTGCAGGGTTTCCCAAACCCAGTCCTCAGGGCTCCCCAACAGTGCAGGTTTTCCATATCTCCTTGCTGGAGCATAGGTGTAATCATTACTGACTGACACATTGTAACAGATCCACAGGTGGTCCTAATTATGTCACACGTGATCCGGAAAACCAGCACTGTTGGGGAGCCCTGAGGACTGGGTTTGGGAAACCCTGGACTAGTGGATCTGGGGGGGGGGGGAGACACGATGGGGCATTGCGCCCCCTAGCAGGGATGTTCTGTCAGCAGCCACACACTATGTGCAGCCCAGCCCGTATCTGCAGAGACAAGCAGGCAAGTTATGCTGCCCGCTCTGAATCAGAGTGGCCAGTACCTCTTGTATCTGCAGACACAGACCGCTCTTAGTGTGTGGCTGCAGACAAAACATCCCTGCTGGGGTGGGGTTGCCCGGCAGCCCATACTGTTAAAAGTTTGTTTTAAAAAAAGGGGGTGGGGACTAAATAGCCCACCTTCCCCCCCCCTCCCCCCAAACAAACAAAAAAAATCTAGATGCCCCCCTGCAATCATGTGGCAGTAACTCAATGCATAAAAGCATGCAGACCTGGTCGCCAAACACCAAAAGGAATTATTGTTAGTGTCAGTTGATGTGGTTTGGAAGAAACAGTTGATCTCCAGGGATTTTCATGTACAACAGTTTTAATTGTTTAAGGAGGTTGGTGCATAAAACCAAACCAAAAACATCCAGTGAGCCACAGTTCCGTGGGCAAAAATGCCCTGTTATACTGCTTTCTTACTGCCGTCCTGGCAATATCCCGGGTATATGAACCCGGGATATTGCCGGGAGACAGAGGCTCCCATGGCGCGAAATTCCTGGGTAGACTGTGTTCATACTGAACACGGGTCTGCCTGGGTCTCCATGGCAACATCACAAGAGGAGCTCTGATTGGCTCCTCTTGTGAGGTGTTTTTTTTTAAAAAATTTTTCAACTTTATAATTGTTTGGTGAGACCCAGGTTGAAAAATCCGGGTCTCACCATTCATAGTGCAGGCGACCCATGTCGGACCCGGGAATTACCCCACTGAAAGTCCTGGGAATTAGACCTGACACCATGCATACTGCACCTTGACCCGGGTCGTCTGGGCTTGCCCTGCCAAAAACCGGGTTTTTTGCGCACTATGAATGGGGGGTATTAATGAGAGGTCAGTAGAGAATGATCAGATTGGGTCAAGCTGAAAGGGAGGCAACAGTAACTCAAATAACCCTGTGTTACAGCAGTGGTATGCAGAAGACCATCTCTGAATGGGCAGCATGTCGAACCTTAAAGCGGATGGGCTACAGCAGCAGAAGATTACACCAGCTTCTACTCCTGTCGGCTAAGAATAGTAAATGGAGGCTAACGTGGGTACAGATTTACAAAAACTGGCCAGTTGAAGATTGGAGAAATGATTTGTGACATGCATATGGTAGGGTCAGGATTTGGCATGAACAACATGGATCCATCCAGCCTTGTGTCAATAGTGCAGCTTAGTGATGCTGTAATGGTGTTCTGGGAATGTTTTCTTAAGCCGATGACCATGTGCATCCCTTTATGGCCACAGTCTAAAGGGGGGGGGGGTAGTGTTCATACCCAGTGCTAGAAAGTTGTACCTAATAAAGTGTCCTGAGTCCGAGAGTCTTTAAAGCAAAAGTATCTTTGCAACACATTGCAGATCCTTCCTACAATATTAGACGAAGGTGTGAGAGTGAGTTTTGAGATAACATTTTATATATAGTGTTTGAAAATGTTGATAATTCCCCTGTCTTCAGTAGCTTATGTTTTTTGAACATTTTTTTTTATGATCAATACACTTTCACAGGCAGTACAAATAATATATTGATTTATTTATGTATGATTACCTTATGCAGATACGGTCCTTTCTGTGTGCAGTTGGAAACTGTTAAAGTACATCTTTGAAAATGGGCAGATCAAATTCTAGGTCCCATTCTTCGAGGTCGAAGTCCCGATCTCCATCATCTTCTCGATCAAGGTCACACTCAAGGAAGAAAAGATACAGGTAAAGAGACGCTTGCTTCCTTCACATTCCTGCTATCTTGTTTTTCATGAAACCTATTCTAAATGGCCCTTATGACATTCTAGTTTAATTTCACATGACTACACTTTGCTTAGAAAAGTTTAGGTAATAGCCCTGTTACCTATGTTAAAATAACCAGCTTTTTCCCTTAGGATAAAGGGTACATACATGCAATCACCATCTTTATGAATGGCCATGCTTGAAACCCACAGGACTCCAGAGTTACTCGGCTCTGCTGGTATATGTAATAGTAATGTGTCTGTGTGACTTCTGCATGAAGTTTTTAAGCAAACGCAGGGTTTTAGGAAGTTGTTGATGGAGCTTATATGAAAGCAAGACAGCTGTCTAGTGAAATACACAATATCTAAAGTTTACTTTCAAACGTCTCCTGGCGATCAGCTAGATAGAACTTACCATGACATTTGTTGGTAGGGGTGAGTTACTAATGAACTTCATGACAGTCCTATTAGTGAAAGATGAAGAGATGGGGAAATATTCCATTAGAATAGAGTTCTTTTAATGCCTAAGTGAGATATGCCCATTGAATTGAGATAATTTACTGAAGATTACATTTTTGGAAATGTCTTGCCGAAAAGCAATATCAGCATATTTCACACTATTCCTAGGTAAATTTGTCTTTAAGAGGCATGCTGTATTTTTTGTCTTTGTTCAATTTTACACCCATCTTATCTGCTGTCTCCATAACCTGTCTGAGTGGGGAATCAAATTAATCCACTGTAGTCCCAGATAAACCTCTGTATAGTGAATAAGAAACTGTGACATTAAGTTAGCATCCACCAAAATGGAGCATGCCTCTTAAAGCTATAATAACATATATTACAGTGCTGTAATTTTGCGATACATTTTGTAACCAAAATGCATATGTGTACAGAAAATGTTTATTTACATTCCACTGCATCATAATTTTTGTGTCAACCAAATGAAGCTTATTTGTTTAGTTGTTAGCCATGTGAGTTACTTTATCTGAATAATCAATTGTTATATCTTCCTACTAAATACATCATATAAACAATCTATTTAAAGAATCAAAGTAAATCAGCATACTTGTACGACTTGTCAGGAATCTAGTATGAGCCTCTATTCTTTGTTTCCCCCTTATCAACAATTTCCACTTCCCCAGTGTAATGTTTTTATTTTTTCAGAAAAATAATCATTGAATTTTAAGTTCCAGATCTCGGTCAAGAACATATTCTCGATCTCGCAGCAGAGAACGTGTTTACAATAGAGATTTCCGCAGAGATTACAGGAACAATAGAGGAATGAGGCGTCCCTACGGCTTTAGAGGAAGAGCAAGAGGTTATTACCAAGGAGGTGGTGGGAGGTATTATCGTGGTGGTTACCGACCAATGTGGAACCGTAGGTACTCAAGAAGTCCTCGGCGTGGCCGGTCTCGCTCTAGGAGTCCAAAGAGAAGGTCTGCATCATCTCAAAGGTCTAGAAGTCGATCCCAGAAATCTTACAAGTCCTCTCAGTCACCAAGGTCGTCTTCATCCCGTTCCTCATCATGTTACAGCAAGTCACCAGTGACAAAATCTCGGGTTTCCCAAGAGAAATCAAAACAAAAAACTGAAGGGGCTGAAAAATCACAAAGTCCCCCAAATGACAAATCGGGCGATGAGCACAAAGATGCTTTTGATCCCTCTGAGCCATTAGATGAACTCGGTAAAGAATTAGATTTGCATGGTGACAGTTGGGCAGGACTGTCTGCATATGATAACAGTCCAAGGTCTCCTTGTAGCCCTTCTCCAGTGGCCTCACCACCCAGCCAAAGTTCTTCCCAATCTGATTGCCCTATCCTTAGTGTGGTCCATTCTGCTAAAGACACTTTGTCCCAAAATTCACATTCCATTGCGCATAGCCCGGAAAGGTCTGGGTCTGGCTCAGGTGGCAATGGTTCCACACGCTATAGTCCTTCACAAAACAGTCCACTTCATATTCCATCCAAAAAGAGCCCAGCAAAGACTGTGCTATCTCAGAACTCTTCACGTGACGAAGGGCGTTCTCACTATTCACTGTACACTGACACAGTAGAACAAGAACTCGCTAAAGGTGTAAAGCTTCTAAAAAGGTAAGCAGTCTCTCCTATTGGTGATGAGCTAGCAGTGGCGTTATATTATTTAAATAAGGTAGTAAAAATAATATAACTGTGGGAACATTTTAAATATGAAATTGATTGCTTAATCTATGCTTGTAACCTGGAACTTTAGGTATACCTTTTTTCCTGACCCACTGAATGTGTTTTTTTTATAGTTTTATATGTTGACTGTGATGTATTTTTTTTGTATCCGTTAAGTTATTCTGCTGTTTTCTGCTTATAGTGTTGTAAAATAAGACTTAAGTTGTAGAAAATAGTAATGTCATGTAAATGTCCCCATTTTGTTGATACATTCATATTTTATACCTGCAGGTATACTGATGAAGAACCTAGTTTATTTCCAATTGAAAGGGTTAATGTTGGAGAGAAAGAAAGTCAAAAGGATAGGGCATTGGATAAGTCCAAAAAAGGAGGCGGCAGAAGCTGGGACAATCGTGATAGTTTGGATTATTTTTTGGAGAAAGACCCTGTTAAAACTCAATTTTTGTCAATTTCTGAAAGTGAAGACATAGAAGAAGCAGAAGACTACAGGCAGTTTAGAAAGTCTGTGCTAGCTGAGCAAGGCAAAGGGTTTTCTTCCACGTCCCACTGGATCTCTGAGGAGGATGGGACAAAATACAAGTCCAAAGCTGTAGCAAAGGGGAGTAAAGAAGGAGACAAGATTAGAGAGGGTAAGGGCCATAAAGTGTCCTCAAAAGACAGACATAAGGATGATGACAAAGGTACTGATAGGTCAATAATTAAAAAAGACCCCAAGTCACCTGACCCAGTGATAATTGAAAAGATCAAAGACTCGTTCAGTTGCAATTTTCCTTTACACCAGAGTGTTGAAGTGAGAGAGAAGGTAGTGTTCAGGGAGGAAAGTCCGCTTAGGATCAAAATGGTGGCAACGGAGTCTCACCACCCCGAGGTCAAACTACGAATGATTGCTGTGCCCCTTGATGATACCAGGTAATGATATGTTCTACCCTAGATGAGTAATGCTACAATAATCAATCATAAGCTAAATATTCTTTTCTGTTTTCATAAGGACAACCGTTATGAATAATGACCGCCTGCTAGCCAGTACTCTTGTACATTCAGTCAAGAGGCAGAAAGATTTCCGATCCATCTTTGACCACATGAACGTTTCGTTCTCCAGCAAAACATCTCCTCAGTCATTTATCTACCATGTGGTGTCTTTAGTACAATTTGTCAAAGGTAAGTAATCTGTTGATTTTGTGACAGCGAAATGATTATTCTAAAATATTTGGTGTTTAAACTGCTGGAAGACTGTTTGCTGTAGTAAAGATTAGAGCATCTAATGTGTGTTTTCACATGATTTTGCCATACACTGCTCAGAGCCACCGTTTTGATATTGTGCTGTAGAACCAGAAGTACAGGTGTATGACCGTTACTTTTGTTTCTTTTAAACATTTTGCATTCTTACTGCTATTCTCTTATGTAGAGATGTATCATGTTTATTCGATATAAATGTCACAAGGCCACTTGGTTGCTTAGATTTACACACATACATACTGTATTGAGTGGATGAAGTAAATAGGATGCTGTGCATTTTATTCATTTGCTACTCCAAAGGTGCTGTGTTGATGCATTTGTCTTGAATACTAAACAGGTAAATACATTTGCAGATTCTTCAGAGCAAATAGCATATAAATGTAATTAAAAAAAAAACACACATCGTGCACACTGGCCTACAAAAAGTGCTTAGCTTGTATTCTGAAATTTTTGGTATACCCGGTCTCTATCAATGAGATTAATATAACATAGTTGTGTTTGTATATAACACAAGTGCTAATCAAACCCACCACCCTTGTGATGTGGTGCAGTATTGCATCCATGGGAAGTGCCTAATGCACCCTCATGTAACCATATGCTCTACAGAAAAAGTAGTGAATTAAAACTAATTTTAAAAAATAATTTAAAAGCAATCTGCAGAATAGTAAGTACAAGAAACTACACCATATTCAAACTAAGAATGTATGATAAGTTACTAAGTTGCATGCATATATAGAGCCCGTTGTTCGCTGTTAAATTATTTTCTGGCAAGGTAAGTAGTTTAAACAAAAGGCTGTGTGATAAACATGGCATGTGCAACTTTACAAATGTTCTGTATAATATTTGGGCCAAATGATATGTAATGCCACTAAATATAAGAGTTAGTGCACTTGATAAAATGGAATAATTCAAATTGACATGAAATTGAATTCAAAACATTTCTAAGAGACATATATTCAAATTTTTTTTGTTGTACTGTATAAAGTGTGCATATCCAATGCAAGTCATGGTGATGCAGAAATTTAATAGAATTACCATCTTGATTATTTTACTCAAGACACATTAGTTAATAAGAAGATAATTTAAGTCTAGCCCCAATAAAATGCAATACGCCAGTTTATTAGCCTGTGATGTCCCCTGTGAGTTTCAATTATGTGTTCCTTATGTTTTTAGAAAACAATTGTTAAAGGATCCAATAGCTTTTGTAACATAAATTAGGGAACGAGGAAACTTACGTAATGTAGTTTTTATAATCTGATACCCTCTTCCACTCTTGAGTAGCAATTGAAATAAGTTTGACACTTTTTGCAGCAAGTCTGATGTGCTTAGTTGTTTCTTTCATTACATTTGTCTCAAATAAATTTCCTCCATCTATTTTCTACTTTGCCATTTTATGGAGGGTAGTATTTGGTATTAATAGATATCTGGGAACACATCAAAACATCAAGCAGAGAATTAGTCTGCAAACAATTTTTGCTGCAAAACAATGTACTACTTTTGACTATTTCTCTTCTGGCATTCCAACGACTACAAGGAATGCGAGATATTGTGCATATCTAAAATGTTTCTTTTAAGACTGTCTTGAACGGTTGCTTTGGTTAAAAGCTTGACTGTGGAAATTGTTCTGGAGCAATATTTACTTTCATTTATGCATTTGCTGTAAGTACTACAAGGCTGTCTCAAAACAATTGTGCCCTATTGAGCAAAAAAATTTTCACTAATTTAAAAAAAAAATAAAAAAGTTTGATCCTATATATTCAAAATCGTTTTGACAATTTGTCTTTCAACTTTTTAGATGGGTTAAAATTACAGTGCAGAAAGTGTCACAGCTGCATAATGGTTACTGTCTTATGTGAACGTACAGCATATCATCTAAAAACAAACGAAAAACATGCTTTTGCTTATCCTGCTTCATGCATTATACACAAAGTCCAGTATATTTTTTTTAAAGAGTAATGGTACTCAAAACTAAAAAAATATACATTTTTGGAGTTAAGCTAGATGAAATATAAAATTTCACTTGCCTGCAATCTGGTGGCACTGATTTGGCAGCACACCCAATGTATTTAATGATCCTGTGCATGAAATCTGTTTACCCTCTTTACGTATTGAAGATTCATGGAGAGGGGTATTGACTTCTTGTGCTCTTAGTTTGAAATATGCCTAAGGAGAATCTCCTATTGTTGACTTATCTGGCATTGGGATCCTGTCATTATTGTGACGTCACAGTATTTTGTGGATCATTGATGGAAGTCCTTGTTTCCCCAAGGGCTGTACATAGCATTGACTTTGAGTACTGTATAAAGCAGTCTGTTGACCAGGAACCAAAAGATAGCTGGGCACTGTGTATAGACTCGCCCACCTCGGACAGAAATTTACCCACAGTGTTTGGGAAAAGGTTAATGTGGGTTTCATTACTGCATTAAAATAATGCCTTAAACATGTTTAAAAAAAAAAGCAAAAAAAAAACCCAAAAAACCTGCATTTTTGCAATGGACAAATGAGACTATAGACTCATTTGTCCATTGCACTTGTGTATTGTGCAAACTACAATATTACACTTTGCCAAGTAGCTTACAGCTCTGAATTAACTGTTGTTGAACATACCAAATTCTGCTTACTTAATATGTACTTTTTTCTGTAAAAAATATTTGTTCATTATAGCCTAATTGCTGTAATGTAAGGCTAGATAATCTCTCTGAACATAAATATTTGCCTTCAGTTTAAATGTACCAAAAAGGTTGTCCGCTTCAGGGCATTATTATCCCCTCCACACTTGCTGAGATGAGCCACCATACATTGGACAAAAATGGGAAAGGGGAGCTTTTACATTTGAGGACTGAAGTTGTCCTAGGCATCCAAGTGCTAGAATGAGAAGTGTGCATTTTATGCAACACTCGTTCATTCAAATGCCTCATCACCTTACTGGTGCTGGAGATTTGACTGGGTAGGTAATTGAAAAGCTCACTGCTTACTTGATGTAACAGTGCTGTTTCATTGGTTCACCAAAGTACTAAACCTGTTGAGCTCTGCAACTTATTTTACATAATTAGTATATATGTGTCGGAAATGATAAAATTTGAGTTTCAAAACAATATAAAAATATTTGGACATGGTTTATGCTCTGCATTTAAATAATGTAATTGAGAAAAGGCAATTTTCCTTGCAGTGTTTTTATTTAGCTAAATTAATAAGGTAAGTTACTTGGTGTCGCAACATGGAGTTGTCTGATATGTTTATAGCTTCTAGGTGACCGTTATGGCTGCACTGTTTTGTGCAGCGGTGTCCTCTTGCTTGAGTACTCAATCTCTGTTTTGCTATGGATGTTATTGCAAATAGTATGTTAGTATGTATTTAAAAGGGTTGTCCACTTTGGATCAAACCCCCCTCCCCTCTTTAGTAACACTGCCCCACACCCATTAGGCAATTTGGTGTAGGGTCTTCTGGAACTTCCTCCATTACCCAGTAATCACAGCAATACACTGCCATTTGCAAGCATGGTGAGCATAGAACTTTCATAGCAGGAATGTTAGACAATTCTTGGACAGGAATACTAGAACAAATCCTGTACGTTATTTGACAGGTGCTGTGGCCATCCAGTCAGGTGCCAAATTCACTGCACACTTCCAGGCCATAAACAAAAGCAATCGCACGGACACCTCCAGTCCTTGCAAGAAGGTGGGGGGAAGTTAACTAAAGAGGGTGGGTTGGCCCAGAAATAAGTGTTTGTTACACAATCATTCTGGGCTATTTTTATTTGGTGCTGTTCTGTTTGTCCGTGTAAAGCACTCTGTTGACCATGAGCTGGAACTGCCCAGTGTTGATTTCTTTTTCATTATGACTAGGTCCTGGAAAATGTTTTGAAAACCCATGTAACACAATAAAATATTCTATTGCTGATGCAAAACATGCAAAAAGTCTTCCTGACACAAATGGCAAAAAAACAGAATTGGTAGCTCCAAAAATTCCTGGGTTTGCTGGAATTAAGCTTGAGGCTCTACCCTTGTAGTGGCTCTTTCCAGGTGTATTGCTTGATATTGAGGCATGTGCTGGATGCTGGGCGGTAAGTGGACATAGCTGAATTTTGAACTTTTTAAAGAGGATAACTTGCTTTATATATTGTATTTATAGCTCAAGATTTCTTGTCTTTCACATTTAAAACATATGCTTTTGACCTGCTGTTATTTCATAACAATGTAATACTAGCACTGGCAATGACATGAGGATGGAGATAAGGTAGAATGTGTAACATTAAATGGTAAACACTGTGATCAGTCTTAGTTGACTTCATATGTTAACTTTGTAAAATGCTGTAGACTGGAGTTAGCGGTGAAACCGGTTTCTTTGTTGAGCTACAGAGGATGATTCTTAAGTGTTACATTTAAAGACTGATTATTGCCAACAGCAGCTATAAAAGGAATAGACTACACATTTTGCGCGCCTGTTATACATGTTTTCATTGTGCCTTTGACCGGAGAATTTCTTTTTTTTTTTTTTTTTCAATTATAATTACTTCACCGAGAGCTAACTGGTTTGACACAAGGTGGCTCCTCACAGCTGTAATATACCAGACAAACAACAGGTCCTAGCAATGTATTTATGCTGTTGAGGAACCAGGAAGCGACAAGTAGGGATCACTGGTGTCCCTCAATATTCCATGTTAACCTGAAAATCATTCAGTTTAATGTTGTTGAAATTGCAAATACCTTTTGAGTCCTGAATCTCTTCTTAACGGCTCAGGCTCTCATTATGGACAGGGTATATTTGTAGTTTGACATTATTATAAACTGTGATGACATTAGTGATGCATAGTCCCTGGCCACAATTCATGCTGGACTACCTGAATTAAATCTTGTAGCTGGAGTTTTGTTGCTCTGGGAGAATACTGTCCTTTATTGCATGTTCCGTGGCACATGTTAAATTATGTGAAGTTTGAATCATGGGCATCTTGTATAACCCTGCGATAACAGAATGGCCAGTGCAGTAGTCAACCTACAGATATAGGGGAGGGGGGATATCATTGAAACCATCTGGAGACAGTGGTAGAGGTTTGTGCTGCTAGCTATAAGAATGCAGCAGTTAGCCTGGAGATGGGGGATTGCGTTGCTTATAAAATGTATTGGGAGAGAGCAGCGTGTGAGAAGTGAGTACTAAGCCCAGAGCAGGTAAGAACAGAACAAATTTTACCAAATTAGTGAAATAACATATTCTCTTTTGAAATATTACATTATTTTGCGTGGATGTCGTCTTTTCCTTCTTGTTGCTTTCTGGAAAATATGAGATCACTGCATTATTTGTACACTATCCATCTTCCAATCCTGTTACTATCTGAATTGGAAACAAAACTGAATTTTGATTCATGCATCCATTATTTAATAAATATTAAAATGAATTTTGGACAGCAGAGAACTTCTCATCCTGGAACTGGGACACATCCTTTAAAAAGAATAGTTGCTTCATAAATGTTGGGAAATTCATTAATAAAAATTGGAAAATTGTTTTACCATGATTAGGAACATTCATTGTATTTCAGTAATGCTGACACATTTGAATATGAGGAAAAATGTTAGATGTTATATGTAATACATGTATTTTTTCTTTTTTTTTGTCTTATTGCGTGAGTTAATATTTGTTCATATTATGCAAGTCTCACACTCGGACAGTGGCATTGTGTTTAGGGGGTGCAAAACTAAAAGGGCACTTTTTCTCCCTTTCAACCAACAGAGCATTATTTCAAGGGTGATGGACAGACCCTCAGTGAGAGGTTTGCAAAGTATCAAACCGTCACCAAGGATCATGCCAGCCGTCCAAAGAGCCCTGAGATACATAGGTAAGTGCCGAGATGTCTGTAAAACAGAATAGCTAGAAGAAGATCCTGCATACCTTTTTATCTTATGTTAAACAGTGAGAAAAGCCCACATGTGCATTTATAACTAAGGTATAACTAGATAGAAAAAAGAAATCCACGCAACATTGGCACATTTGTAGATGTTTAATTCAGGTGCAAAACGGATACTTTTTAATACTGAGGTGGTTCATAAGCTTACTGACTTAGATAAAGTTAATTATGGCTTTTTATTGGTATTGCTCTTATTTGTTACTTATGTTCACACAGGAGAATGGATCTATCTCCTAGCATGCAGAGAAAACAGACATATTTGCAGAATGAAGACAAGGACTTGGTTTCGAAGGAAGAGCCTGCAAAGGTATTTTTTATTTTTTTAATTTTTAACAGTAAAGTTGTCACATATTTACATGGCTGTAGATTTCATTCTCATAGTCAAAAAGCACAAATTGTCTTTACTGTAGAGGGTGATTGCCATGGCATTCTGAATGTGTTAGGTTTGCTGCTTAGGTTTTCACACTAGGGTAATGATTTAGAAGTTCTAGCATAATGCTGAGTTCTGACGTCACCCCACATCTATGTGATTGACGTTGTGAACAAGGCAGTTAGGCTTCAGGACACATACGTTGATCAGCCACATATGCAGCAAGCTGCAATGCACTGTGTTCTGGCACCTTTCTATCATCAATTTGGCCCATGTCAAACTCGCTCAGATCCGACGCTTGCCCATTGAAGGTTCACATGCTGCTTAATATATCCCACCCCTTGACAGTTGTCATTGTAAAGAGATAGTCAATTTTATTCACTTGTCAGTGGTTTTAATCTTATGGCTGATCGGTCTATATAACAAAACATGCAAAAAGTTGTCCCCTGCAGTAGTGGAGTGTTTAGAACTGGCATCACCTATTGGGCTTTTTATCCTAAGGATGCATATCACTCATAAGCAGATTCTTGTGAAGTTCAGTATCCGCTTCTATGTACATTTGACTATGGAGCCTCCGAGGGACGCTAAACAGTAATTTTAAAGCCCTGCACTGAGTTAGAAACAGATCAATATGGTATAAATTTTTAGGTACTAATCTGATGGCGTCTCTGTATAAGAGACTCTTTCAAAGTTGGTAATAGTCATTCTTTTCAATGAAAGGAAGGTTGTTTTTGATTTGGGATTTGTTTTATACACACCTATGTGTGCCAAATTGCTACTTCAAATTCGGCGCAGGGTTTTCAAATGATTGATTCTCCCAACTTACAAATATTAAACGAACACATATTCCCACTTCGCCCTGCAGCCATTTTTTTCTCAAATTTGTATTTACTTGGCTGAATACTATGGGGCATATTCAATTGTTGGCGGGACTGCCGAAAATCCTGCGCTCAAAAAATATTACCGTTATACGGTAATCTCTCACTGGATTTCAGCTCGCAGCTCCCTGAGCTGCGAGCTGAAATCCAGCGAGTAAATTAGCGATTACGGTAATCGTGCGCGGACTGCGGGATTTTCGGCAATCCCGCCGACAATTGAATACCCCCCTATGGGTTTTAGTAAAATTTAGTTTGTCATATTCTTTGCACTTTAACAGTATCCTAATCTTGGTTTTCTAGCTGTTTTCCTGTCTGGGGCGCAAGCTGTTGTTACCAGGGACTAAAATAACATAATATTTTATCATATAGGCCTCTTCTGCTTAATTTTAATGTGCAGATTTTGGTTGAGGACAAGCTTAACATGTGTTTGATGTATACCAATGTATTACTGATGTTTATTTTATGTCTGCTTGGGTTCCTCTCATCCTTTTTTTCTCTCTAATGTATATCGGCTGCATGTGAATAATCTCTACTCAAATTATATAGCAGCATCTGTACAGCACGTATGATCTATGAAATGTACAGTGCTCTCTTTTTAGAACACTACCTGTTATAACACTGCTCACAGGTACCTTTAGCGGTGCTTTGAGCTCACTGAGTTACTGTGATTATTGTTTACTGTACTGTGCTGTCTCACCTCGTATTGTAATCTCGTTTGTCCCTGTACGGCGCTACGGACACCTAGTGGCGCCCTATAAATAAAAATTAATAATAATAATAATAATATTTCCTCTGCACAGAAGTACATTAAAATGCGGTCATCCTCTTTTTGTCACCACTCTTCTATAATGCCCAATCTAGTCTGTGCTTTAAGCTGACAGGATAAAGAGGGATCACTGTAATGAGCTTTAGATATGCATGTTGCTAAAGAGGGGGCTGTGGTAGCTCATTACCTGATGTTCTTGCTAATTATTATTCGTATATGGATCTGTTGTTTCTTTGAGACATTTCCTTTTAGACTTCTATTTTGTGAAGGTTTAAATTGGACAAATACAATTTTAGTTATTAAGAGAACATCATAAAACATCTGTTTGCAGGTAGAAAAAAAGTTAAAGAGCAGCTTGATTGATCTGAGGGGTGATTCTGACCGTCGCCGGAAGGAACGCAGTAAAGATCGGGGGGATTCAAAATGCTCCCGGGAATCAAGTGATTCCCGCAAACGTGAAAAGACACCTAAAGAGTTAAAAGAATTAAAAAGTTTCAAGGATGACAAGTAAGCAGAATGTATATCTAGCCACAAACTGAATGTGTTGCTTTTTTAAATCTTATTTCAAAGATTTGTTTCACGTAAACAACCACAATTGTTTGTTTTACAGCAAAATTGTATTTGTCTTTTACACGACTAATGGTGGATGAGGACAAAAACTTTGGAATAGCAAGCTAAAAATGACAAATTATTGTGTCCTATTGTCCAGGCAACATCAGGAAGTTGGACTTCAATGCAGTGCATTTCTAGAACCCGTTTGTGTAAGAACCTTGGTTCGTTATGCTTGATTCCGCATTTTTTCCACTCATGACACCGCAGTATGAACTAAATCACTGATTGCTGTTGACTTCTCAATGTAATTCCTTCCAAAGAAGAAAAACATATGTATTTTATACAAGAAACACAAAGAATATTGAATTTCTCTGTTCTGACCATTGTTTGGGATGTATGCCTGGAAGGATGATATAAATATTTACTTTGGAAAGATGAGTTTATTTTCTGTTACTTATACGAGACAGGAATTTTATAGATGCAGTAGAAAGTCAACTGGTACTTTAGTTTTAGTTTGTGTCATTTCTAATAATTTCAAGTTTTCATTTCTTATGTAGACTAATATCTGTTTGCATGATATGAATGTGTGCGTGGAAAATCTTATATTTGTGTAAAGAAAATGTCATATCAATTCTTGTTTATTGTTTTGCCAAAGTGGCAAACATATTGGTTAATGTCATTCAGGTCAGCTGTAAGAGGGCTCAAAATAAACATTGCATTCACCGATACACAGCAACAAGTGACAGAGGATACAAACTGTTCACACCGCGCACACAACTGGTCAATCGGAGAAATCAACACACAGCATATCGCACTAAAGGGGGAATTCAATTCCCCCCCGAAGTACCGCCACATTATAGATATTACCATTATTACGGTAATATTAACCCGGCTTTCTGCTCGCAGCTCAGGTAGTCGGCATTAGAACTACCGTAATAACAGTAATTACGCGCACTATTACCGTTATAATGGTAATAGTTTTAGCCGGCGGTACTTCGGGGGGAATTGAATCCCCCCCAGGAGTCTTTATTGCAGTGTGATTTTGCAGGATAAGCAACCTTCTGAAAACTTTGTTTTGATGTACCTTTAAGGAGCTTATGACGCTCTAAGCCACTTTTACATTGTTTAGAAAAGGAATAGTTCGTGAAACAGGAAAGATAAAAGTAGTCTAATAGTTCTGTGTGGCATGTTCTCATTTGGGCAACATGTTTCTCGTAGTGATGTAAGCACTTTTTAAAGAGGCAGCGTACTGCATGTTGCCAAACATTTGCTTTTATGTATTGGGAATAAAGCAGCATGCACAACACTGGCCAGAAATGCACATGCCATTTTACTCACTTTTGGATATAAATTACCATTGCAATGTGTGCATCATACATTAAACAAGAACAATGTAAAAGGGAACTCATTGTTCCCAGATCCAGAATATATCTGGCAGAACGTGAGTGAAGAAAGGGGTGGTGCCGTGTAATAACGACGTTTCATAGATGTTATATATTGACATTGAAAAAATAACAGTTTTGCCTGTTTTGTGAACATGAATTTATTTTTTCATTTTAAGAGTTCTTTTTTGTATGTGTGTTTTATAATTTTCTCTTACAGCAAAAGAAGAAAAGACCATGAGCCCTCTCCTCCTCCATCCGATGACGATAAGGACAACAAGAAGGAACTCAGAGATGAGGAGTTCAAGGGCCCTTTAGAGTCCAAAGAATATCCAGGTTTTCCAGGAATCAGCAGGCCCAGGGGCACATTTGTAAGTTGTAAAGAAACTATGAAAGGATTACTACTATGATACAGTAGTTTTAAGTGTATGTATGCATAAAGATTATGTATGTTTATGACGATGTCAACAATTGAGCAAAACATTAGTTTTAGAGTGGGGTATTGGCTCTCACCCTGCATTTGCTGAAGGCCTAATTAAACCAGCAATGCATTTCCTATACATCACATGTATTTACACAGTGATGCGTTGGATGAAACGGTGCAAGTATGCTTTCTCTCTGGTTTACATTTAAGTCTGTGATCGTCACATAGCACATTAATGTATGATGTGTTCAGGTGATGCAGGATTGAACTTGCTCTTTTTCATGAATAACAGATTAGGTTCCATTGATGGTTGACCAGTTTGATAGGAACAACATGAACCATAACAAAACAAATTTATGCTGAATAAACCGTTTTCTGATGGCACACAGGATTGCTGTGTATATATTTAGTAATTTGGATTTAAAGTTAAATAAAAAAAAAATAGAAAAACAACAACAAAAAAACTAGTGCAGATTGTGGAATAGTTGATTAGAAACATATTGTGTTTTACCATTCATTTTGTATGGAGTAGGAGGTGTTTTTTTCAGGTGTATGTTTTCTGGGTCATTTTTTTCCATGCTTCATGTAACTCTGGGCCTGGACAAACAAAGGCTTTGTCCTTTTTTATTTTTTTATTTTCTCTCCACCATTCCAGGACTCCCATATTTTGTCTTCCATTTTTATTGCTTGTTTTAGATTTTTTATTTTCCGTGTGATTCAAATTAATTAGCATGGCAACTACTAAAAGAAAAATAAATAAGTAAACCTCGAAACAATTGTGTACTGCAAACATAGTGTAGTGTGCTGTGGCACATTACATTTTCTTTCCTCTATTTGTTGATTTTCTGTGCTTAACGCAAACACCGGCTGCAATTTTGTACGTTGTAATAGCGTTTTTTATGCTAGTACAACAAATGGAAGGTGGATCTGAAAATGGAAACCATAATTTCCTCTTCAATCCTCAATGGCCGCCTGCACAATAGATTAACTTTGTTAACCTTCTACCTTGAGTCGAGACAAGGAAAATTAAAAAAACACACCCTGGATGGTATATTGTGCAGCTCCAACTCCTTCCTGGTGTCTTTCCTGCTTCTAGCTAGGAGTAGTGCAGGAATGGTGTTAGTTGGTTTTTCTGTAGTGCAGCGGGCCAACCTGATTCCTGGAGGCTCCTTGCGCACACCTGTTGCTGTAAGCCATAATGGCTCCCTTGTGGCCGTTAGTTGCTACCTTTTGGGTAGTAAATGCAGGTTTATTTTGAATTCAATGAGCTTGCACTCATGTCAGCCTGTCGTAAATATGCAAACACCTGTTCAGGGTTCAAAGAATTCTGTTCAAGGAATCAGATGGAGGACATCAGGGATGCTAGTCATCAGAAATGTTTTGAAACAGCTGCACCACTTTTTTAGACTCCCCATTACAGTACAACAGGCCAATTACTTTGGCACGGACACCACTGAACTCTGGAATACGTCTGTAACTGCTATATACTGCATATAATTGCATCATGGAGCACTGCAAGCATCTAGTCCAAAAACAAAACACTCTTTCTAGATAAGCTCCTAGTTAAGGGGCGCTTTCTAAATGTATTTTTGCTCAGTATTAGTTGAAGTACTCTTGCCTTCTATCATAGTTTGTGGAGGGGAAGAACAATACAGAGACTTATCATTTTGCTTGTGGAGCATTGAACAAGCCTTTACTAAAAGGGTTTTTGTTGTAGCCCTAATGCCCCTACTTAATATATTATGCAGTCCCCATGGCAATTTAAGGAACTATTTTATTGGATTGTGAAGTCAATGCATGACCTCTTTGTCACTAATGAAGCTTTCTGTGCCATACAAACGAAGTGAGCTAGATCACAGGCAAGTTTGGACCTAGAGGACGTTACATCTGGCCCATCCGCATAAGGGTCTGTGGAGTTTGTTACTAAGCTTGACTGGTGCTCTGGCAGTGAGGAGAGTAAGGAGTATCCTAGGTTAGTTAACCTTGATAGTGTGAATATTTATCTTAAACCAATTAATAGAACCATGGCCATTGATTAAAAATCAGTCCCCTCTTCCTTATAGGACCCTTTCTTAAGGATTGTCACAAGTAAAGTTGGTCTATCCCTGTGCACTGGGTGGTAAAAGATTTAATCTATAAGGAATGAGAACAGCTGGATAGATGTCAAATTAACCTTAAAAGAATTGATAGCATGTATCCTTTCCAAGATAGTGAGACTGAAACATTTAGTTCAGTACCTGAGGTTGATGCAGCAACAACCACTATCCCTGTGGGAGATGATGGGCCTTTGAGAAGATTCTGTGTATATGAAGATGGAAGGCCATTTTAAGAAAGTTACACTTGTAGCAGGTCTGAGGAAGCAAGGAATCACTCTGTGGCCCGATCTGGTCGACATCCAGTGATGTGGTTGGAACACACTGTTCGAGTCAAAACATCTTGTGTAATATTATTTCTGTAGGAAAAATGCTGGATCATAAATACAGGTAAAAGTTATCTGGTGCCCTAAGCAGCTAAAGTTCCTGGGTGTTCAGATAGACCCCGCATGAGAGTGTCTGTCTGTCTTTACCAGAAGAAACATTAATCAATCTCTTCAGTCTAGCATACTGGCTTCACTCTCAACAACAAATCATGATAAGGACTTGATTTGTCTTTTGGATTGTTTTCCTCTACCATAGGCATTCTCCCTTGGGTAAGGTGGCATATGCATTAACTTGAACTGTATTTACTTTCGAGATTATAAACAAACCTTTCTAGATCATGTTGTTCAGCTCATAAGAATCCCAAAAGGACCTTTTAACTGGTGGCAGGATTCAAACTTGAAGGTATACTTTCTTTCAGAGCCAGAATGGATATTGCTTACAACAAATTCCAGTTTCTTCTTAAATGAGTGGTACAGGGTTCATGTCCTCATGATGAAAGACTGCACGTAATCATTTTAAATGAGGGCAGTGTAAAATGCAGCCGTTTTAAATCCTTGTATATGACCCAAACCTGTCAGAATATTTTCCGACATCCAAACTGTAGTAGCCTTTCTAAACCACCAAGGAGGTACCAGGAGCCAGGACTATGATAACAAAAGTATCAGCAGTCAAGGCATGGGCAGAATACAGTTTGCTGTCTCTTTGCGCTTGATGTGGCAAGCCAACAAAATGTAGTAGTCAATTATCTCAGCCAATGACTGATCCGTACAGGAGAGAGATCACTACACCAGAAGGTCGTTCACTTACTGATGAGGAAATCCTCCCCAAATATATCTGATGACGACAACCCAGAAAACCAAGTTAGCTCAGTTCTACTCTCATCACAAGGTCCCTGGGGAGGAAGGGTTAGATGTTGTTGGTTGCATGGAATTTTCTAATAGGATATGTGTATCCTCACTTCCCGCTCTTTGCCCATATCCTAAGAAAGATAAAGCAAGAAAAAGTAGAAGTCATAGCAATCCTTCAAATGCCTCCTGTTGGTCACAATATCTATGGGCCGCAGAAGCCTGAGGGATACACTTTGAACAACCTCTGTACTGAGGTCCAATCCTTCATCTGCACTCCGGCGGCTCTCTTAGATGGCATGGATATTGAGTGGACATTAAAATGCAAGGGAATCTCTAACAAGGTGTTTAATGTGTCTCTGTAGGTGAGGATAAAGAACTATTGTTTCTTACTATAAAAGTTGGAAGAAGTTTGTTCTGTGGTGTAAGCCTAAACTTGATCCATCCTCTGCTAACATTCCACACATTCTTGCCATTTCTTCATGATGGCCTTAAAGCCTTACTCTTTCGACCCTAAAAGTTTAGGTGTTTGCACTTGATATTTTTCTGGACACCAGACAAACATCAGATCATTTTTCTGTTTTTTTTTTTCTTTCAAGTAGTGAAGAAGATTCAGATTGATCTTGACACCTTAGGATATCAATTTTGTCCTGAAACATTTGATATTCTGATCATTTTGAGCCTTTACAAGAGGTCTCCCTAAGGAGGCTTACACTAGTTTTTTTTTTGTCAGAATTCTCTGCTCACAGAATTGGGGAATTGCATGCCTTCTGGTGGAAAGAACTTTTTCTCAACATCAATGCAGACAAGGTAGTATTAAGAACTAACCATTCTTTATTACCAAAGTAGTTTCCACCTTCCTTATCAATGAAGAACTTGTATTTCCATCTCTATTTCCACAACCAGCTAATGACAGAGGAAGAGCTACATACATTGGTTCTGGTCAGAGCAAACTTTTTATTTATGTAGAACAGACTCTTACAGGATAGATTAGGGAGGTCATTGTACAGGCATACAAGAGGAATGGATATAAGGTCCTAGAAACTCTTAAAACTTGCTCCATGAATGCAGCAGCAGCTTTGTGGGAGTGTAGGGATCAGACATCAATGGTAAATCCCTGTAAAGCGACATGGTAGTCATCTATTCACCCCTTCACCAAGCATCTGTTGGATGTGACCTCTTCTACCAATATCCAGCTTGGGAGAGGAATTCTCCAGGCAGTCATTCAATAAAAGTTTCAATTATGCATTACAAGTGTTGATTTTCTTTCCACCATTCCTGTTGCACATTGTGTAGGCTGTCATGGAAGACTAAAGAGGAAATAAGCAAATTATAGTTACCGACCATTCCTTTTCCTCAAAATACTACACGACAGCCTAATATTTCCTCCCATGCTGTCTGTCTGTTTTTCAAGGTCAGCTTTGAAAGTGTCTCAGACACCAGAAAGAAGGAACTGCATTCTATTCCATTAGAAAGCTAGACTGGATATAACCCATTGTGAGGAAAAGGAAAATTCCTTTTTCACAGAGCATTTTGAGGAAAAGGAATTAAATATAAATATGCTCTGGTTTCCGATAACCCCAATACCCATCGAATATTACACGATTTTGGGATTTTTCCTAATGCCTGCCCCTTTCAATGTGGTTAAATCAAGTTAAACACATTGAGTTAGATAGCGTGGCCTCCAAGACCACGTTAATGCAAGTAAAACAATTGCAAATCAAATGTGTTTGACATGTGGTTTCATTGACCTTTTAAACTGGCATTTGAAAACATAAGTGGGTACCCAGAGTAAGGGTGATGTGAGATGGGTGTTTTCACTTTTATAGTGTTCTACAACCCACAGTATTAACACACTGTAGCCAATATGAACTCCGGGAGATTATTTTTATGTTTTTAAACATGTTTATAGTTTTTGTTTTTTGTTGTCTTTATATGCGGTTTATATTCTATGAAGAGGTAACTCATTTCATTAGCAGTCATTTTCCTGGAACAGACCATTAGACCAGTCTAAACATTTTTAGTGTTTGTGGGCTTTGAAAAAGTAACTTTCACCTGAGCAAATAGTGGAAACTATGCATCTGTAAGAGAAAAAGTAGCTGTAACTATTTTTTTGTTTCAAGGGTGTCAAAAGTACTCTTTGTGATGTTTAATTAAACAGCACTTTGATTATAGTTTCTTATTACATTGTTTGTTACATTATAATTTAGGTTAAAGCATATGGGGACAGCTGTCTTTAAATATGCTCTGTATTATTAAGTACTTACAATGAAAAATCCTAATCCGTTGTTCTCTTCAGCAAAAGAAGTGCCAAGACATGTTATTTGTTGTCTTTAATTTTTATATACTACTTTTTGTCAGCAGTTATATTAGACACATAGACTGACCAAGTAATCATCTTTGCCATGTTCAAAGGGAACACTTCACCAATTAAACCAATTGTTTAGCAGTTCCGAATTAGAGGCAGAGGCCGCGCGCGAGGGGTGTTTGCTGGAACAAGTACTGCTCCTGTGAATACAGCACCAACTTTTCAAAAGCGATCTAAAGAGGAGGAGTGGGATCCAGAATATACTCCTAAAAGCAAGAAATACTTCCTGGTGGGTGTTCAAGGTTTTCCCTTTGCATGAACAGACTGCCCACAATACCATACATATTTATTAGATGCAACAGCTGCCCTGGCCAGTGTTTCTGTAAAAATTACCCCCATGCCAGCTACTGTACTCTGATTTGCAGCCTTGGTTGAATATTGAATCATGCAGTTTGTTACAAGGCAAAAGAAAATGCATTAAACTTTTTGTGGGGATTTTTTTTCTGTTTTATTTTCTGGTAAGCATCTTTAATCTGTCATTAATGTCGCATGGAATACGACCTTACACAAAGGCAAATGATACTTGATTGTACATTCAATAAAGTGATCCCAAGTATTTTCCTTCACCCTGTAAACAGAATTACATGTCTAAACAGTAGTTGAGTTTGAGCTCAAAGCAAGTTGTTGATCATAATTTTTTTTTTAGAAATCTTAGTTTTTTGACTTGCTACAATAGAACATATTGAATATCTGCATCTGTTTTAGAATTGCAAATTGAGGTTGTCTGTAATCATGCACATAAGTTATTTGATTTTATTATGTTGAATATGACTTCATTAAGATTACATGTGGGTTTGCTTGTGGACTGCAAAATAATCTGGCTCGTTTGTTGGTCTAGCATGATGATAGAGATGACGGAGTGGATTACTGGGCAAGGAGAGCAAGGGGACGCGGCAACTTCCAACGTGGTAGGGGACGTTTTACTTTTAAAAAGTCTGGAGGCAGCCCAAAATGGACCCATGACAAGTACCAAGGCGATGGTCTTGTGGATGATGAAGATGAAGCAATGGAAGAGAGACTCAAAGATGAAAAGGTAGAAAATGGTGGTACCTGTAGTAAAAAATGTGTTTGCTTGGGTCATATGATCTATCGCTATGATTTATTGGTGATAAAAGTGAGTTCTTTAATTCTAAGGCTAGGTACACACAGTCCGATCAGTCGGGCGATTCATGTATACACACTGACACGATTTACCTTCAGATCTGTGTTCTTCATCTGGTCCTCTAGTCTTCAGAGAATGACAGCACAATATTAATACATTCATTATTGTCACACTGATTAAAACAGCCTTGTTATAGCTATCCATGTGTCATAACGAATTTCGTTAGATTCTGTGACTCTGAAACGAAACATTCTGTCTCAGAACGAATAAATTAATTATTCCTTCTACAGCAGTCTCTTCATTTATTTACCGGCACATTCATTGCTAGCATTGTCTGAAAAGAGCCCGGCTCTGTTAATTCCTATGGAGATGGTGAGCATGAGTGCATACACACTACATGATTGGTCGGACAATATTAAACAGTACGACCAATCAAATTAAATTATGATCAGCACTTTGTGTATAGTGACACAATAATCTAAACTTGTCCCGCTCTCACGATATCTGACCGAACGGTTGGATGTCGGCTGATTGGAGGTTTTTTTATGCAATCATCGGGCCAGTGTGTACCTAGCCTAAGGATAGTCATTTCTATTTGAACTTGTGTACTTTGGACAAAAGATGGAGGCCTTGCTAATACTGGTTCGGTGCTTTGCCCCAGTAACAGGATCAGCATTCGGTTTGGCGACACTAGTTGGTGGCTAAATTGAACAAGATCTGGCTCTTGGATGCATCATTTTCCTCTGTCACTTGACCCTGTGTTTTCAGAAGATGACCGGAGACACAGGTCGATAGCAGTCCTTTTCTGACTGCATTTACCAACACAGGGTGCGGGGACAGCAATACATTAATAGTGACAAGGGCTTGGAAAAATGGTTGCAGGGTTTACTGGCCCTCTAAACTTAAATGTCCAGTTCAGATAAGTTCATATAATTTTTATATATAAATTTGCACATATTACTAGTAGCTCTTAATTAAAGCAACTTACATTTAATGTTAAGGTGCTTTTGCAGTAATTATTTAAAGTACTGCTTATAGTGGGAATAATGTACTTCTATGGAAAAATAAGCATATTAGAAGTTACATACCACTTTTTTGACCTAATGAAAGCATTAGGTCAAAGCATGGTACTAGAGGATGATTCCAAATATAATTTTCTTTTTATATTATTGTGGTATTTTAAATACTTTATTACAAATGGCACTTTATAATACAAATTCTTATTTTCATGAGGTGATCCTGCTATCCAGGTGTGTTTTTGCCTTTGTGGATTGTCAGACATTCAGTCATGAAACTCCAGTGCTATCTAATATCCTTATTTTGCAGAGGTATATTACTCTTTTATTGTGATACTGTTCATTTATAGGCTATAAAAAGCAAACACCTGCATGCTGGGTGCAATCCGTTCAGTGAAGTACATGCCATTAGTGGAATGATAATAAATGGAGCCCTGAAATCTTTCATTCAAGAATAACCATTTCTCCTGTATTTATTTTCATAGGAGTGATGTGTCTGGAAGAAGAGTGGTTCCACAAGTTCCCTTTTTATGAAATCACTATCCGATCAACATCTTAGTTGTATTTTAATTTTGTTGCTAAATAACAATTGAAATGTGGTTTTAAAGAAGATAAGTGTGGTGTGGAGTAGATTTATGCCAACAAGACTCCAGAAGAGACTGGTAAATGTAATTGCTGTTTAAAATTACAACTTTTAAGAATCTGCTTTTAAGTGTTTCCGTTAATCCTGTGTGTATCTGCCATGGTGTGTGATAAAGATTGATTGTGAATGGTTCCTTTATATTTCCTCTATTCGTGAATACAGTAAAATTACGTTGAACAGCTAGAAAATTTGCAGTTGTAACAGATTGTTACAAATATATTTCCTGAACCTATGGCTCTTTTCTTGTACAACTGATTTGTTTGTGTTGAATTTTATTTAGCAAATCCAATTCTATGGTAAAAATTCAGAATTAACATTGCAATGCCTGTGTAAATTGGCATGTTCTCCTCAAACACCGCTGACTATTTCAGTGCACTTTGTTGTGTGAAAGCAAAGTTGGCAATTTAAACTCCTTTTTAATCGTGCCGCCCTCTGACCATGCTACAACTATCAAAGCTGTGTGTATGCCCCTATGTAAAGGCTGGGCCCCATAGAAAATAATTTTTGGGATGGGGATGCTTTTTCAGTAGAGCATAATGATGTCCTCTTCAAACACATAGTGCCAGGAGGAAAGGGCACTGCAGCTCAATATCACTGCACACTTTTCAATTATAAAGAAAAAAGTGCACTTTGGTATTGAGCTGCAGTGCTCTGTCTTTCTTTGCTTCTAGGATGAGGTGATGCATTTTAAGGAATGGGTACACATACCATACCCATGCACTGCAATAGTTGTGGGCAGAATTTGATAGATATTGACCTGTTTATAAAGCATTAGTCATAAAGCACACTTTATGTAAGCAGGTAATGTTACAATACCTATGTAGTTGTTGGCAATGTTACATATCAAATGATCAATCTTGTACAGCAACCTGCGTAGAAGTGAAGTCTGTAGTTGGTGATGATTGGATTCCCCTTTTTCTGTACAGATGATTAGATCTTGTCATGTAGGGAAAGTAAAATGGATGGTTCTGCTTACAGTAGCCAGAAGAGTTGGGGGCACAATCAGTGGAGTATGTCCTTCTACCCTGTCTTTGAATGGCAGAGAATGCACCTGATGCACAATGATGATTAGGTATTCCATGCCATTAAACTAGTGCTCTACTGCTATGAAGTGATCCACTGTGCACAAAGAAATGCAGGCCGTCTTCACCCCTGGGAGGCTGTAAATGTGGTTTCATGGTGTGTTTACAATTTTCTGGTTCAGATATCACTCGAAATGATGTAGTTACAAGCCAGTGCACATCACCATTAACTTGAACCTCATGAGCAAGTGTATGTCTATATAGCAGGTACTTGGGAGAAGGGGGTTTCTTAGAATAAGCGTATCAAACTAATTAGAAACAATGTAAACACACATCCCCTAGTAATACAAACCATTGAGATGCAGTTTTATATTTATCTTGTTACTTTACATACAGACACGTATAAATCATATCGTTACAAAGCTTGCAACATTCAAAAGGAAAGTCAGCTTGATACATCTAGACAGTAAGTGTTAAGGAACGTAGTGTTCCTGTCCTTGCTCGTATAGGGTGTCCCCTCATCCTTTTCACAAGGTGCCTTACAGATGAATAGAATTTGAGATATCCAAGTTAGAGCCATAAAGAAAACCTAGCATTCCAAGCTATAGTATAACTTCATGTTAAATACTATTTGCTGAAGTCAAAATGCCAAACAATGTCACTGATAGGAGCCATGACATTGTAACAAAAAAACAACTCTTCTACACTCCCACTGTAGGGTTAGGTCTGTTTACAAACACCAAAGACAGAGCCACCAATTGTAAGAAGGCTAACAGCAGCTATAGCCCTTGTAACATTAAATAAAATGTATTTATTTTTTACACCTTGTTCTTATACATTACTGATACCCCTTAGTGTCTATTTTGGGTAGGTGGCTCTGCTTTGTTGTTGTAATTTTTAAACAGAAAGTTCTAGTGCAGGAAAGTGAATTTGGCATACTCCTTGCTGTGTGCTCAAACCCATCAATAAAGGCTGTGGGCACTGTTGGGACAGGTGGAGAAAGAAAACAGCCCATACCCTATCTTCCAAAGGGCATCTAGTATGCTTTTGATAAGGAAAGCTATTTGGGGTGGAACACTTTGCTTTTCTCTCTTACTTGGAAACATAAATTCATCCTTACATTTACACATTCACTAGTGTTTCAGTCTACTAGGCAGTATTTAAATTACATGTAAAAACACAAAATACATGGAGATCTAAAATTACATTTGCATGTGTAGGTCACCAGTAAAATGTTTTACTGAGGAAATTAGCTGCAGTATTAAACCAGCTTCCACTGTTTTCATCCTTTGACACAGGGCGGGTGACTGCTTTTTCTAGACCTTTCTGTGGACTTTCATCTTCTGGAAAGTAGTCTGGCAAGCACAGGTTCTTTTCCACTATTGGATATGCTTCCATGTTTTGCAGTGGAAGATAGACCTATGAATATAGGGTGTTATAAGAACAATTAATGGTACTTTTCATTAGCAACATTTGGGAATAATACAACCAGTCTTTATTTAGCTTCCACACATATGTAGATGACCAGCACCACTAAGAACAGGTACCTTTTACATATACACTAAAGTTCAGAATATGAAGTCTGGAAAAAGCAGAAGTCCCACATTTCTTCTATACAAAATCTTGAAATACTGTCGGCTCTGATGCAGTTAGCGCCGCTTTAAACTGGGAGATATTGACATTATTGTTTGGTTATTTTCTTCTCTTGTATCTGAATTAAAGGGAAATCCTTTTTGGTGTAAGTTTCACCGCAGTTATAAAAGAGAATAGAATAAGTCTAATTTTATCACACTGTACACATTAAAGATAGTTGCTCTCGTCTATGGGACAAGATACAACTCTCAGGGAGCAGGTGCTGTATATCATCAGTCTCACCAGGTAGGGTAAATAGCTAGTTTAATATAAGCACTATACAGTACAAACTTATTCTCCACCTCCTTTTATGATCAAAAACTGAGGCGCGATAAAATTATAAGCTTTTGAATTAGACTCTGCTTCTTACTGTAAAAAGGGTGAGTCTTAATTTGATATACAAGATACTAACTGGTTGCACATTACACATTATGGGACAGATTCAATTCTATTAAAAGAAAAATATAAAATTGCAGCATAGTGTCCCAGAACAACTGCGAGCTATAACGCTGTAATTTTTTTTTTTTTTTTTAAGTGAAAGTGCAGCTCCCGTTTAATGAGCTGTATTTTTTTTTTTATTATTGTGAAAATGCGCAGCTGCAATCTTCGGAGGAACATCATGGCAAATTGAATCTCCGCCTCAGTTTTTTTTCTTCTCTTCTTTGGTTCCAGTCGTACTGAAGTCTACGATATTGCCCACCAATAATGGGCATGGAGATTTTGGTCCCAAGGAAATTGCATAGGAGGTGAAATTTTAAACTGATTTATTAAGTGTTTAATCTATATTGACAATACTTCTGGTTCTAAAACGACCAAGGATACAGGTATTGTGAATATTAGCTCGATTTCAGACACTAGCATATTTACAATTACTAGCAGAGAAATGATCGAATTCTAGGAAATACATTATTCTCAATCAATTTGATAGAATATATTCCTAGCAACAGGCACCAGATGAGGAGATGCCACTCAATCTGCAATTAAATTTCTCATATTGCACCAGTTAATAAATAGTACTTAGCTTTTGAGTTAAAATAAGAAACAATATGTGCTTGTTTGTGGAACTTGCTATACATACCTCGTTGCCAGATTCATGCTTTATCACCTGCTGAGCCTTCATAACTTTTGTTTCAGCAATTGCAGATGTTAAACTCTGTAAAGTAATATAAACTGTATATAATGTAACTATAGTTTTTATAATGTTATTACATAAACATACACCCCATTAAATACAGTATTAACATGTGAAATATACCCGTCACCTACACTACGTAGGTAAAGGCTATTTGGTTGAAACATGTTCCTACCATATGCCTTTTCTTGAAATAAACAAAATATTTGGAAACAGTTATTGATGTAGACCAAAAGGACAGAACAAATTCATTTCATAGTGAGAAAACAGTTGTAAATATTTAACAAAGTAAACAATTACACACTCACAATATCGTGAGTTCAATAAGAGCTATTAACATCTGCAAAGTATTCTCTGGGAACTCCCAACAGCTGACATTGACATCCCAGTGATGCAGACCTTGGTTTCATGCCTGAGTCTACATTTGGTTGTAAAAGATGCAGTTATACATTCACACCAGGCAAGTCACTTGGCATTTTTATGATAGATAGTTAGAGTATAGCCACTTTCATTTGTGGTACGGTGTTAAAACAGAAAGCAGCTTTTGTAATTGGATACATCTACTGTCACTTGAAAATGAAGATAGAGATTAAAAAGCCTGGTCTAGAAAGCAAAATCAGTACTTGTAAAAACAAAATAGTAGTCAAACAAACCTGTACATGCATAGCTGCAAAGATTAATGGGTGCAATGGCAGACATCCAATCTTGACATATCCTCCTTAAAACAAGCGGTATCAATAACAGAAGTGTCTCTGGATAGTCTTAGCCAATTGTCATCTCAAAATTAACTATATGTCTGCTAACATGACACAATAGGCCACGCTAACACATGCCCTTCACAAACCGATGGGAAACCTAGGTAACCGAGCCAGAATATAAGGAATAAATGGGAGTTCCAGAAACAGAAGCAAGGTAGGACATTTCACAAGCCCTTACCAAATGCTTCAATACAATCCTCAATAGAGCAGAGGATACCTCCAATTAAATTAGACCACAGGGCCAAGATACCATGTAATGCACAAAGAAATTATGAAGAAGACCGAGAACCTAAAATCACACAGACAAGTGACATATAGCAGTCCCGCTGGAACAAAGAAGGCCTCTGATGGACACCCTCTGCAGCTACAATATCCCCCATAGATGAGGTTTCCAAAGGTGAAAAATCAGCATTCCTTAAAAAATCCAGAAGTCTTACCCAGTTTGTCAAAGATAAATGCTATCCCCTTGATCATGGTACCATGGGATAACAATCTGAAAGGATGGTCTGATAGAAAAGCTTATGAATGGAAGGAACAATGCAGATGTCCAAAATCATCCAAAGCTTCCCCATGGGTCCCGGACTTAGGAATACATGTCTAGTGTTGCTTGTAATTCGTCAAGATCCTTCACCATTTTCTTTGTTTGCAAGACTCTATGGGGCGTATTCAATTGTTCCTCCGGCCGCCGGAAAAACGAGCGCGTTAAAACTATTACCGTTGATACGGTAATTACTCGCTGAATTTCATTGAAATTCAGTGAGTAAACTACCGTATTAATGGTTTTTACGCACAATATTACCGTATAAACGGTAATAGTTTTAACGCACTAGTTTTTCCTGCAGCCGGAGGAACAATTGAATACGCCCCTATTAATCATAGCCTGAATACATGGTGGGGCTGCCACTAGTCTGCTGCGATTTGACAAGTAGCTGCTGAAATATGGCGTGCTACCTTATTCTGATATTGAGTTCACCTTTCCTTCTAGAAGCTGAAACTTGACCCGCCATTTGAACCCTACTTTCTGATTAAAAGGCAATGGTTAAAATAACAACCACCCCATACACACAGCATACCACCTCTCTTATTTCCCTTTAATACTCCTGTGTTATCATCTTGCATTTTTTAGAATTACCAGTTCTGCATGCAATATATTTTGAATTATTAAGCAATTCAATACTCTTACTTCTGTTGCCAAATCTGGCTTTACTCGGACAGTGCATCTCCTCCTGGCTATCTGAAATGTAAAGCTGATGACACCTTTGACCTTCAATAACACCTCTTCACACAGGGATTTCCTTTCCTGAAATCAAGTTATATTATTATTAAAATATTGTATTTTTACAAAATAATCTAATATCAACAATCACTATTAAATAGTATTTTTTGCTGGAAAAGCCATCAGAAAATGCTCTATTGTTTTACTTAACATTTCGTTGGACTGCTTTCTGTAATTTCAGTGTGCATGCAGTTTCTCAACCTTTATTTCTAATGTCTTGCAAGCACAGTAGGCCAGATTTAGAGGTTTTAATCCATGAACGGCTGAATTAAATATGAAGTACAGCCACAATTTGAAATGAATCTATATGAAAGGTGGATAATATGAAGGTGAATAAGATCTATTAATTAAAAAAAATAAATGGTGTTTATATGTCTAAATACATCCCCCATGCTCTCCCAGCTATGCAGCAGGAGGAAGATCCTTCTCTAAGCAGGCAGAGTTTTTGCACAGTCTTGCAGTGCAAAAATTAACTGTGGATTGACACATAGGGAAGAGTCTTATGACATCACAGTAACCCAAATGCCTACATGAAACACCATTTGTCTAAAGATCTTGGAGAAGCTTCTGCCTGTAGAGATTTGAGGATGTAATTAATGTTTAGCAGAGTTGCAGTAGACTGTCAGCATAAGCCTAAATAATGTATTTTCCAGCGCGCGCGCGTGCGTGTGTGTGGTTGTGGTCTTTCATGTTTAGAAGCAAGGCGGTAATAGTTTACACCTCATTCCTATTTTACTGTTTATATAGAGCTCTTACCAGATCATCTAGTCCATGGATATGAAGCATTATGGTTTTTGCTCTTTTGTTGGAACTTGAAATGAAGAATTGAGGTTTGTTTATAATACTCTTTGTTTCTGATGTATGCAACTGAATTGGCGCACTTAGCAATACGTAAATGGTCTGGGCAAGTAGTTTGATATGGGTTCTGGCATCACATCTGAGGGATAGAAAAAGAAGAGAGGCAGTGTGACTAGGGTTAGTTGTGTTCAGGTCTTCTCTTTATTTTAATAAATAACTTTAAAACTAAAATACAGTTCAATCGAATAGAATGGCATCCTCTAACATTGCCAAATATATATGTACAAAGTGTCTATACCTTTGTTTGACCTTGCAAGGTTTAAAAAGTAGATTTATAAACTACTGATAAATCAGAAGCCTATGGGAAACACAGATATAACGAATGATACTAAGCGTGTTCTGCCAGTGGAACGGTAACTAGATATAAATTATTCATTATCAAACAAGCAAGGTCTTTCTTTACATTAACAAAATTTTAAATCAGGGTCTTTCCCCGAGAAAAGAAGCAAATATAACCAAGTACAAGGACAGAACCTGCCAAGAGAGTTATGCGACTGCTGAGGAAGACCGAATACATTTGTCAAAGGGAAAGACATCAGACGAGGACAAAATATAATGTCAAATAAATAACTGCCAAGTAGGACAGAAGGAAAGAGCCAAATAGGATGGTATACACCATTCAAAACTGGTAAACCCACCAAGACAGGATAGGATACACCATTTTCAACTGGATATAGTTGTCAAGCCATTAACTGCCTAAGTTTACAGGGTAAACATACACTATACGGACAAAAGTATTTGGGCACACCTGATAATTATTGAATTGAGGTATTTCAATCATACCTGTTGCAGAGGTGTATAAAATCAAGCACCTAGCCATACAGTCTCCATTTGCAAATATATGCGATACCAAATGGGTCATTCTGAAGAGCTCAATGACTTCAAGAGTGGTACTGAGATAGGATGCCACCTTTGTAATAAGACGATTTGTGAAATTTCATCACTGCTGGATATTCCACAGTCCACTGTAAGTCACATTATTATAAAGTGGAAGTGTTTAGGAACAGCAGCAACTCAGCCACATAAAATCACAGACTGGGGTCAACGACGACTAAGGTTCATGGTGTGTAAAAGTCTCCAATGCTCTGCTGATTCCATAGCTGAAGAGTTCCGAACTTCCACTGGCATTATTGTAAGCACAAAAACTGTGCGGTGGGAGATAAATGGAATGTGGTTTCATGGCCGAGCAGCTGCATGCAAGCCTCACATCACCAAGACCAATAACAAGCGTTGGATGGAGTGGTGTAAAGCACACTGACACTGGACTGTGGAGCAGTGGAAACGTGGTCTGTGGAGTGACGAATCACACTTCTCTGTTTGGCAGTCAGATGAGAGGTTCTGGGTTTGGCGAATGCCGGGAGAATATTACCTGCCTGACTGCATTATGCCAACTGTGAAGTTTGGTGGAGGAGGGATGATATGGGGCTGTTTTTCAGGGTTTGGACTAGGCCCCTTATTTCCAGTGAAGGGCAATTTTAAGCAAGTAATTTTGGACAATGCCAAGCTTATAACTTTGTGGCAACAGTTTGGGGAAGGCCCTTTTCTTTTTCAATGACTATGCCCCACTGCACAAAGCAAGGACTACAAAGACATGGTTTGAGGAGTTCAGTGTGGAAGAACTTGACTGGCCCACATAGAGCTCTGACCTCAACCCCATTGAACACCTTTGGGATGAACTGGAATTGAAATTACGAGCCAGGCCTTCTCGTCCAACATCAGTGCCTGACCTTATGAATGGGCACAAATTCCCACAGAAACACTACAATATCTTGTGGAAAGCCTTCCAGGAAGAGTGGAAACTGTTATCGCTGCATAAGGGGAACCAAAGCCATATTAAAGTATATGTATTTGAATACAATGTCATTACAGTCCCTGTTAGTGTAAATACTTTTGTCCATATAGTGTATGTTTAACTGCCAAGTTGAACAGGATACAAAATATCAGCTCGCTTACAGATGCACTGGAAAAATTAGTAAAAATGTGAAATTCTTTCACCAATACAATCTATTGTACAGGCAACATGTAGTAACACATGAGAAATAAGTTGAGCCACGTTTGAAAAGATAACCATTCATTCTAACAGTAATGCATTTTTCAGGCGTTAGCTGCTGAAAAGCGTATCAATAGTGGAAGGGTGTGAATGAGCATCCAAGGAGTAAACTTTCAAATAGGGCAGAATATATCCTTCCCCGCTAGGTTAATGATGTTTCAATAGCGCATCAAAAATAGGACGAATAGTTTCTAAAATTGCATTTAATATTTTAGAGAGACCTATTATTATTGCAGATTTGTAAGGCGCCACAGTGCTCCGCAGCACCGTACAGTAGGGAAGACAAGGACATACGTAAAACAAGAACAGACAAAATAATTGGAGACATGAAAACAAAGGGTATGGAGGACCCTGCTCATTAAAGAGCTTACATTCTAAAGGGAAGAGGGCACAGCTGAAACAGCTCAGTATGGCTCAAAGTGGAGACTGGGATAGTTGTGAGGGTGCATTAGTGTGAATAGTGTTATCGAGGATAAGGTCACCTTGGGAGAAAAAAAAAAAAAAAAAAAAAGAGATGGGTTTTCAAAGAGCATCTAAAGATTTGAGGGCTATGGGAAAGTCTGATTGAGCGTGGTAGGGAATTCCATAGGTGGGAAACAGCACAGGAGAAGTCTTGCAGACGGGAGTGAGAGGTGGTTATCAGAGACTAGACAAGCCACAGGTCAGAGGTAGATCTAAGAGGGCAGGATGGAGAGTATTTTGATATGAGATGTATGCAGGGTTGTTGTTGTTGAGGGCTTTGTAGGTAATGTGAATTTTATTCTGGAGGACACAGGAAGCCAGTGTAGGGATTTGCAAAGAGGTGCAGCAGATGTGCAGAGGTGAGAGGAAGATCAGTCTTGCAGCAGCATTTAGAATGGATTGAAGTGTGGATATATGGGTGTCAGGAATGCCAGATAGCAGGAGGTTGCAATAGTCAAGACAGGAGATGTGAGAATGGATAAGAGTTTTGGTAGCATGTTAAGTAAGAAAAGGGCGTATTCTGGCAATGTTTTAAGTTGGAGTCCACAGGACTGGCATAGAGTCTGGATGTGAGGAATAAAGCAGAGGGTGGAATCAAGTGTGACACCAAGGCAGTGGGCTTGGGAAACTGAGGTAATTTTAGTGTTATTGACAGTGAGGGAGATTTAAGGCAGGTGGTGACTCTGTTGGGAGGGAAGATAATAAGTTCTGTTTTGGACATGTTGAGCTTTAGGTAGAGTTGGGACATCCATGTGGAGATAGCAGAAAGACAGTTGGTTACACAAGATCGTATAGAAGGAGAGAGGTCAGGGGAAGAGAGATAGATTTGGATGTCATCAGCGTAGAGGTGGTATTGGAGGCCGAATAGCCGAATTAGTGCCCCAAGAGAAGAGATGTACAAAGAAAAAAGTAAAGGACCAAGAACAGAGCCTTGTGGGACACCAACAGATAGTGGGAGTGAAGGGGAGGATGTGCCAGAGATAGAAACACTAAAGGAGTGGTTCGATATGTAGGAAGTGAACCAGGAAAGGACTATGTCACGAAGCCCAACGGAGTGAAGGGTGTGTAGGAGAAGAGGGTGATCAACAGTATCAAAAACAGCAGAGAGGTCTAGGAGAATGAGTATGGAGAAATTACCATTAGATTTTGCAGAAAGTAGATCATTGGTCACTTTTGTGACAGCAGTTTCACTGGAATAATGGGGGTGGAAGCCTGATTGCAGAGAGTCGAGAATGGAATGAGAGGAGAGAGAAAGTGAAACAGGCGTTTGTACACTAATCGCTCAAGTAGTTTAGAGACAAAGGGGAGGAGAGAAATGCTGGATTGAGAGATGGTTTCCTTAGAATATGTGAGATGAGTGTATGTTTAAATGAGGATGTAAATGTGGCAGTGGAGAGAGACAGGTTGAAGAGTTGAGTTAGAGGTGGGCATACAGTGGAAGAGAGGAAGAAGAGTAGTATGGGAGGGAATAGGGTCGAGTGGACAGGTTGTAGGAAGATATAAGATGAGTGCAGAGACTTCGTCTTCAGTTACTGGAGAGAATGAATTAAAGATGGATCATCATCATCAGCTATTTATATAGCACCACTAATTCCGCATCGCTGTACAGAGAACTCGCTCACATCAGTCCCTGCCCCATTGGAGCTTACAGTCTAAATTCCCTAGCATATACACACATACACAGACAGACTATGGTCAATTTGATAGCAGCCAATTAACCTACCAGTATGTTTTTTGGAGTGTGGGAGGAAACCCATGCAAACCCAGGGAGAACATACAAACTCCACACAGATAAGGCCATGGTCAGGAATCAAACTCATGACCCCAGTGCTGTGAGGCAGAAGTGCTAACCACTACGCCACTGTGCTGCCCCGATTGGGAAGTGTAGCTAAAGGTGGGTAGAGCGAGTGGAATTTGACATGGGGAAATATCTTGTTGAATGGTGTCAAATTTGTTTTTAAAATAGGGGGCAAAATCATGGCCATTAAGGGAGGTATCAGGAGGTGGTGCAGGTACGCAGAGAAGTGAGTTGAATGTGGCAAAGAGGCGACGTGGGTTAGAAAGCTGGGTGGATATTAGAGATTTGAAGAATGTTTTTTGGCAATTAAAAGGGCAGTGCTGCAAGATGAAAGGTATACTATATACTAGTATACTATACTATATGTAGTAGCTGGAGCTGCATTGTCTAGGGCTGAAGTGAGTGTTTTGTTATAGAAAGAGGCAGCCTGATTAGGACAGGACAATGCAGTCATTGGAGAAAATAGTTGTTTTAGTGAAAATGAGAAGTGAATTGGGTTAAGAGTACTTAGGTTTATTACTTATGCATTAATGTGCGATGCAGTGGAACACATTGTATATGGCGAGATTGCCCTGGAGAACGCATTTTTAGCCATTTTCTCTGTGCGCATCTGTGAATAATCCTTCAAGGGGAAAATTTCCCATTGAGAGAACATACATCAATTAAAGGGTTAGTCACTGATTAGAACTGAAATAGTAAACAGCTATGTACGGCAAAAACATCTATCACAAAAGGTTTATCATTGTCCCGTCAGTCATTTCAGCAAGGAACAAACCACCAGAGCCCTCAAGCTTTTGGTCCTTGCAGAAAATAGTATCTGCCAAAAAATTGCTGACTAACTGGTAAAGGTGCCAAGACAACCTTAGGCCAATTATCAGTGGGTAGTATGTTCTAGCAGTTGTCAAATCCCTACAGCTCCTACAAAATTGGGCATAAGGATTCTAGATACAGGTGGACTAAATAAAAGTCTGACTATCCAGTACAGCTGGTTAGTAAAAGGGACAATACATACAGGAGGAGAAACATAAGACTGTACTACTCCACTACAACTGGCATACAGTGCATAATCAGTAAAGCAAAGAAGACCTGTTTCACCTGACTATATGGGTACACACATTGTGGCAATGGCTAGGAACCAGATGACCAAAGTAGCCAGATCTCTGCCAGGAAGTGAATTTTTCATAGATTCTTCCCCCAGAAGCAGAATGCATGTTACAGAAAATGCAAGATGTCATATTGTCAAGATCTGCAAGAGTTTACGTAGGTAAAGAGGAGATTATTTTAAGGTTCTTTTTTTTTGTTTGTTTTACTATTTATTTGTATTAAATTCCAGATTTAATTTTTTTTTATATTTCCTAAACCTTTGGTAGGCAGTGAAGGGAGAGCGCTTGAGAGACGTACCATACATACTAAACAATAGTCGATTTGGAGCTCTCTGGAACTAAGAGCAGCTTGCATTAAAATGGCTTTTAAATCCAAACAATACTGGATCTAATCGTTTCAAAAGAGGAGAGCAAATGTGGACCTTTCCTACACGGCCATTGGGCCCCTAGCACACATGAACTGCAGGTGGCGTCATCATGAAGTTACCCAGCATTTCCGCTCCACTGAACTGTGCACTTTCAGTGAGCACACGGAGTTTGCTTTAACTCAGTGAGATGCTGAATCACTTGGTTCCTGCCCTGTCATAAAGGATTCAGAGCTGTCAGATTAGGTCCAATCATGGCAACGTACAGGAGAACCTATAGCTGCTGTTAAACAGCAATTTAAAAGACAATCAACCTGCAATAAATCACCTGCGGCGGTCAGCAAGTGGTTAAGAAATAACCCATTTATGATCAGAGATGGTTTGCTTCTTTTTCCATTACAGTCATAATTGGATTATTGAAATAAGCATTTTGCAAGGAACGGTCGTTCTTACACGACGGAAGAGAAATTCATTGTTGTTTTTTTTTTTTTTTTTTAATCAGAAGTACTCAATACCCCTCCCCCCACGTTCAGCAGGAGATAATGGTCTCCTAATACAGAGGTTTATAATACATTAATGGCATAAGGGGTTATAAAAATCAACTTAAATTACCTTTTTCTTATGTTCTCTAAACTCACCATCATACCAAGTTCACGTTTCATTATTTCACGGTGATTAGGATTTTCACATAAATAACGAATGGTCTGTTTCAGGGGGAAAAACAAAAAACACACAACAGAAAGTAAAATTAAATCTTTTTTACTTTTTAGGTCCAGTAACACACAAGCACAACATGTATAATACACACATCTTTAGGCAGGTGTATTGTACAGGGGAATCTGCTCAGATGACAAACAAGCAATATTTAACAAGAAAAAACACTCAGGTGTTGATTTTATATTTATGTAAAGTGACCTGGATTATTTATTATTTCTTTATTCACCCATTCACCAAAGGCAGGATCAACACTGTCATTTTGAGTATGTGGCCAAAAGGAAGGGTTGGCAGAGGGGGAGAGGGAGGGGGGAGAGGGAACCGAAGCCTCATTGCTTGCCACCCAAGAAGTGCTAACCGATCTGATAGAATGGGCCATGTGACCATATGGAATGGGAGAGTCACTCGAAATATAAGCCTGACCGTTTCTGTAATCCATCTGTTTCGTCACGCTTCCGAACATCATAAAGCACCAGAGGTGAATCCGTCTTATGCACAGAAGCTGTACATTCTACATAAACCCGCAAAGCCCTTAACATCTAAAAGAGGGCTAGAACTCTGCAGGCCCGAAGATCTGCCACAAGTGAAGGCAGGAATAACAATATCCTGGTTAGTGTGAAATTTAGTCACTACTTTAGGCTGCAATAACGGCAAGATACGTAAAACTGCCCTATTTTCATGAAAATCCAGGCAGGGAGAGCGACAAGAAAGAGCCGCCAATTCAGAGACTTATTCAAGCCATCTTGCAGGAAAGCCAACAACTTTTCCAGATGAAAAGAACCCGTTGACAATTTATGGATCTCACACCAAACAATGTAAAACTTCCAGACACAATGATAATTCCTAGAAGACGATGTCTTCCTCGCCTGAAGCATAGTCTGAATAACTTTATCCGATAAACCCTTCTTTTTAAGGATCAGTGTTTCAACATCCACGCCGTTAAAGCTAATTGATCAAGATTCTGGTGAAAGAATGGACCTTGACTTAAAAGAACCGACTGCTTGGCAGCCGCCAAGGAGGATACACGGACATTGTGAGAAAGTCTGCGGATTGGCCAAAACCTAGCCTGCGAGTTTCTGGTATCTCCCTGGTAGTTTATATAGGCCACAGCCGTGGTGTTGTCTGACTAGATCCATACTGATGTGTGCCGGAGTCAACACTGTGCCTGGAATAACACTGCGCTTAGTTCGAGTACATTGATGGGTAAACACGCTTCCACTGGGGTCCAGGTCCCCTGTAATCTCAGATTTAGAAGAACCGCTCCCCAACCCGAGAGACTGGCGTCCGTTTTCACCACAGTCCAATGAGGAACCGAAAACGGACACCCCTTATTGAGATTGTTGGTGTTCAAACACCATAGCAGGAATAGCCGAGCAGTAGCTGACAAATGGAACAACTGGATTGCTAACCGGGTGTCTGACCTTTCCAATGAGACAAAACTGTCATTTGAAGAGGTCGAGAGTGAAATTGCCCCACTGCACCGCCTCGTAACAGGACACCATGCGGCCATTAGTTTCATACTCTGAAGTACTGACAACTTCTTGAGAGCCAGCAGTTTATTCACTTGGGTCTGCAATGTTAGAATCTTCCCCAGAGGTCAAAATACCATCTGATTGGTGTCGAACAGAAGCCCTAGAAACACCATGTGTTGAGCAGGTGTCAGACTGGATTTTTTGATATTTAGAATTCAGCCATAGTCCTGCAACGTTTTCGCTGTCAAGTGCAGGTGGTTTCGAAGGAGATCCTCCATGCCTGCCTTTATCAGCAGATCGTATAGATAGTTAATCAGCTTTACCCTTCGTAGGTGAAGAATCACCGCCATTACTGCTTTTATTTTGGTAAAGACTCTCAATGCTGTGGCTAATCCGCAAACCTGAGGAATTTTGGTGGCCTGACCAAATCAGGACATGAAAGTACACGTCCTTGATGTCTAAGGATGCCAAAAACTTCTCCTTCTCCATAGAGTTTATGGCTCAATGGATGGACTCCATCCGAAAACTTGGCACCTTCAAGTGGACGTTGAGATATCTGAAATGGCCCTCGATAGTTCCCTAGCCCATACCGGTTCCGCCACCTCAGCTGCTCCTCCAGACGAGCGCTGACACAGGTCCTCAGTATCACAGTCACTGCACAAGCTATTTATTTATTACATAGGAAGAAGAGACAGCATAACATTCAATCACAACATTCAGTTAGTTACCTTGGTAAAGGGGGATTTATCTAACTGCTGAAAATTCACTCTCTCTCATTTTTTCTCTCTCTCTCTCTGTCCTCAGGGAGCTGTATGTGACAGGAGGCTGCAATGGCGCCAGACGAAACAGAATGCCCGGGAACGTATTGGGGCGTCACCAACTGTTAGTTACTTCCCTGTAAAATGGCAGTTTTTAATGTCAAAAATGGCCACTTTTGAATCGTTTATGCCTGCCCACAGAGTGTTAGAACTGGGTGAGGACTGCGCTCTCCATCACAGCCCAACACTGGTAACATGCCCCTGGTACACGATCTCCACCACTGGGCGTCCAGACAATTTTTCTTGATTCGCAGCCAAATTGCTGAGCAGGTGACAAACCGGGCTGACATCCCCTCTGCCTGAGAGACAGCTGCTGCAGCCGTGGTCCCCAGGGCGGCCTGCAACGCTGCCCTGAACAGCTGGTGGGTCTCCAGACACATTTTTAGTGCTGACTGACCCTTTTCCGGGGAACTTGCACTTGTCGGGGGGGGGGGGGGGGGGGGGGGGCGGCACTTAAATGTATTAAGCGCTCTCACTCACTGCTAATCACAGCATTCACCATTGAACTAAGCTGTTCTCATACAACAACAAAATAACCTATTCTAATCAAAATAGAAAATAAAAAAGGCTCAACTAAAAACGTGCCCTACCCTGTAAGCAACATAAAAAAAACTGAAGATAGTGGCTGAAGGGGGCATAGAGGGGAGGGGAGCTGGCTAGTCAGATCTTTAGTGCCTTACTAAACACAGCGCCCTCTATATCTTAAGGTGAGCAGTTTCCCCTAACTGGTAGTGCAAGTGAAATAGCCATCCTAATCCCACGATATTTCAGCATCTTATGGTATGCACAGCGATTTCTCTGCACTTCCTCACCTGAAGGGCGCACTCTACCACAGATGTGTCCTGATGGCTGAGAAAGAGGATCAGACCTGCAAGGCAGCTCTTTTCTCTCACAATACTTGTTCTGTTCTGTGGATTGGAAGCCAGGATCCTCAGGTGGGCGACAACAGACAGGGCATCCATTTTCAATTGTGTTTAGCTAGAACAACAAAGTGCAGAGGAAGAGATACAGAGAGTTACTTAAAAGTTCATATATGTGTGTATAATTATAAACATCATTATTTCTTATGGTCATTTAGCTATAACATGCCACTTATCTGATGCCGTTTAAGAAGTTTTTCCTATATTTGGTCCCTGAAGTGAGGGTTAATTTTTTTGGACTTCTATATTGGAAGCGATAAATGATTTAAATTTCAGAAACAATAACACCTATCATTTATTCACCAGAACAGTGGTTCCCAACCTTCCTGGTGTTGCGACACCTCCCAGCACAGTTGCTACATGATTCACCAGTGATAAAATATTGTACTACACACCCTGTATTTCACACATGTGTATGGGATGGGGTATAATTATTACCTTTACTTTTAATTTTAATGCCCTCTGTGGCAGCAAACACTAATGGGTTAATTCTTGGGTCACTAGAAGGCCAGACAGGAAAGAAAAGTCTCAAGGTAAGTACCTTATAGGTCAGCTCCTCCCTTCCCCGACGCAGGTTGTAGTTTTCTGCAAAATGTTGCTTCTGCCGAGGCGTCAGGAATATAATGTTTAGAAAAGGTATATAAAGAGTTCCAACTCACTGCCTTGCATCATCATCAGCTATTTATATAGTGCCATTTGCATAGTGGCTTATGCTTTTTCTGACCATGATGCAGCGATGGCTGTGGTCGATTGGGCTTTGAGAATGCTTGGAGTTTCTTTCCTATCTGCTCTGTATGACCCAATAATGCTATCTCCAAGTCACCTTTACAAGGTATATTTAGTTGGAGCTTGTCCTTTCTAATCCCTCTTATAAAAATGGTTTCTTTTTTTTTTTTTTAAATCATTTTATATTGTTTTAGTTCTGTCTTGATGTACAGTAAGTGTATTTACACTTGGAACAAAAGAAGGAAAGATATGAAGTTTAGATACAACTGTACGTGTTTTTTTTTTTTTTTTTTTTTTAAGAAAAACATAAATCACTATACTGTGACAGGCAAGAAGAATAATCTTAATATACATATTTCCTCAGTTATTAATGATTTATAATTTTGCAGAGTTGACTACTATGACAACTAGTATCACATGGCACATGATGTAGTAAGCTCTGTCTGCACTGTAATATCATTCCTCCTTTTCTACACCTTCTGCCTTCACATGACATGCTGTACTGTTGTCTGAGAGGCATGTTTGGCGGATGGCTTATCAAACATTTGCAAATGTGTGGATCTGAAATGTCTGCATTTTACGTACAAGTAGAATAGCAGTTCCCCGTGTGCTGGGGGACTTTTCTCTGTATATAGTGTATAGTAATGAAGTTGCCATTTACATTTAAAAAAAGAAAATAAAATATCCTATGTGGGATTGCTGCTTTAAGCAAGAATTGGGGCATGATCCTATTGTCCTCCCTAACCTTGAAAACGGACTTATAGGGGGGTATTCAATTGTTCCTCCGGGCGCCGCCGGAACGAGCGCGTTAAAACTATTACCGTTTATACGGTAATATTGCGCGTAATTACCGTTCATACGGTAATTTACTTGCTCAATTTCAGCTCGCTGCTCAGGGGGCTGCGAGCTGAAATTGAGCGAGTAATTACCGTATAAACGTTAATAGTTTTAACGCACTTGTTCCGGCGGCGCCCGGAGGAACAATTGAATACCCCCCTAAGGGGGGTATTCAATTGGCCTGGTTACTGTAAAAAGTAACGCGGCCTGCGCATTTTTTCCGATATCACGGTAATAGTGCACATTATTACCGGTAATTTCAACGACAGCCTTTTGCTCACAGCTCCCTGAGCAGAAATCAGTGTTAAAATTACAGTGTTAACGGTAATAAGTTTACCACTGCGTTATTCTGAGGGGAATTGAATTCCTCCCATAGAGTTCCTGACACCACAATACATGTAGCTCTCCAATCTTCTAGCAATTGTAATTCCCACCAGGAAGAGTACCAACACAGTTGTCCATCTTAAAAAATTTCATGAACAGAAATACACAAGTGGATACCTGAAGAACTAGATATAAGACCCAAGGCACTAGAAAATGGTTTTGGGTCATTCCACCCAGGACATAACACCCACCGACTCCGATGTTTATGAAACTTGGTACACCGGATACTACCACATATCTACTAACCCATGTACAATGTATCTTCCCTAGGCCTCAGTTTATGAGATATATGGGGTCCAGAAACTCAGGAGCCCTCCAGCCATTGCTAGAAAGTAGGTACAAAAACATTACCATAATCATGGGTAAGCAGAATAATGTAGAATTCAGGAGCCAGTCATACAAGTCTAGGAGCTAGAAACATATTTTAAAAGAAAAGGTGAACAGCCACCAACTTCATATTAAACTACTCATAAACGTTAGGTGAATTAGCTGCCACTCTCCCGAGATTTGTCCAACACTGCTATATATTTCTTTTACCCTGAACGGTTCAGATTATAATTGTACCACTGACAACTGCACGCCGTCCACACAGCGAGCCATCACTATAGACAAGATAGGAACACACGTGTTCACAACATCTGTATCTCACCGAGCACACGGATAGTGACCGCAGACTAAGATGACAACACACACGGCGGAGCGCTCCTCGCTGTCAGGTGTCGGGGTGTCGGGATCTCTGTTACTACTGACACTACAGTCGTTACCTGCTGCAGTACTCTGTGCTGCTGGCAGCTAATTGGCTGCCAGAACTATCACATGTCCTCCCAAAGCTGAGCTATCCAATCACCATGCAGCGTGTGATCTCGCGGCGCTGAGTTTGAATGAGTCTCGTACGTTCTCCCTGTGTTGCTTCCTACTAGTAGTGACCCAGGACACCGGGGACGGGGAGCCGCACCGAGCCGCCACATTCAGCGCAGATCTACGGCCGATTGTTGGGCGCACTCCAGAGAGATCATCAGCTGACCTGTTCGGTGACGGGAGATTCTTCGGACCTCTGGTTAGAAACCTCCATCTATAACCATTAACCACACGCACATTATTCGAAACCCCAGTGATCACATAGAGCTCTACGATACACACATCAGCTGCCCACTGGACGAGCCTCGTTGACGCATAGGATAGCAGGGCTGCGCATATGGGAGAGCTGGCAAATATTAGCCCTGGGGGCTAGAGGCGACTCAGCAACCTATTAGGAACATGTTAAAGAAAACAAAAATGCAGGTAGCCCCCTGTGGATCAGCCACCCCACCCCTCATACCCCCAGCCCCTTGCTGCACCATTACTAATTGTGTGCATTTTCACACTTGCCAAACTGATCCTATTTTGCACAATGACATAATACTCTACTTCTGCTTTTCACACTTATTTTTCTATTGCAATCACATAAGCTTAGTTAACTGCAGTTAAAGGCATTTTAAAGCACCTCACCCAGGTAAAATGAAAGTTTCACCCTACCATGGGCACCGTTCTACACAAACCACCAAGACTGCCCTGTGCAGCCGTTATTCTTGGGGCTCCATAGTTAGACTCAAAGCCCTCATTAAAAATTAGATGGGAGAAGGGGGTATGAGCAAGAGGACAGACCAGAAGCTGTAATCTCTCTGATATTAGTGCTTTTGATTGTACCTCAGAAAATAGCAGAAATAACCAACAGCTATCTGGGAGTGCAGCATTAAGTATCGCTACATCCCAAAACTTAAATTTTAAAGCAGCAATCCCAAACAGTATTTTTTCTTTAAATGACAAATTAAGTACATTTTAAGCATACATCTGATTATCTTAGCTGTCCTCCTAAAAATCTTATGTCTTTTTCAAAATCTCTCTGGAGGGTGCAAAGTATGACTGCCTGTCCAACACATGCTTACAGCTCTTAGCATGTCATGTGAATGCAGACGGGGGAGAAAGAGGGAACCGATTTTACAGAACACAGAGCTCAGAGGGGTGTTCCAAAGCACCTCTGCTCACTACATCATGTGCTATGTGACTGTAATTGCCATAGTAGTCCATGACACTGCAGAATTATAAATCATTATTAGTAGTCTGAAGAAACTAACCAAGAAAAAAATGGTGGGATGTGGTAAATTTTATGACAATGGAAATTTTGGCAGTTACCGTAAATGCCGACACTTCCATTTTGGTGACTGCTTCAAAATGTCTACAGACAATCACAATGCCGCCGAACATTGTGAATGCTGACATTTTGAAGCTGTCACCAGAATGGAAGTGTCAGCATTTAGCCTGCCGACATTTTCATGTCAACAGAATCACTGTCAACATTTCCATTGTCAACAGTACGTACCCAATCTAAAATGGTAAATACCAACATTCTTCTGCCTGACATAGTGATTTATGTTTAAGAAACAAAACCTTACCTTTTTCATGGGATTACTGCTGTAAGATATGAGCTCGTCCACTTTTTGGTTTATCTGCAACTGATCTGGTTTATTTAAATTTGGCAAGAAGTTTGGCAACTGCGCTGTCATTAATCGGTGGCCTATTTGGGTGACATTGGTTGAAATCATTTACTGTAGCATGTGTGCTTCGATCTCCAGATATCCATACATTCTGGACACATTCTGCTTGCGTTAGTACCATTGTCATTAGTGTCACTACCTGCAAAAGAAAACTCGGTTACAACTCGAGAATTAATAAAGTTATGTTAAAACAAAAAGCACCATTGTTGTCTTATAAAATTATGCACCTGTTTGAGATGACAACCTTTCCATTTAAAAAACAAATAGTTACATCCAAGATGGCCACCATACTGACCACAAGCCACATACCTAATAAGTTCTCCACCACGCCCCAGATCATATGTGTAGACATTGGATTAATATTTCCTTACTCCTTTCCATTTTAAAAGGGTGTTAATGGTGGACCTATTTATACACACACCACACCTTACCTTCAAGGTAGCTATCGCTTCACTATTTTTGTTTTTCAGGGAGGAATACAGAATGTTTGGAATCTGAAAAAGCATTGTGTGTACGAAGTCATCCACCGGATTTGTAAATGTCTTTGCTACTGGAACTTATTAGACAGCTATTAGAATACCTGAACATTCCAACTGACAGGGTAAGTAGAGAGAACTATTTATATTTTCTGTTTTATTTCACAAAATACAGGATGTTTAAAGTAGATGTGTCCACTAAAGGCAACCATAGATAATGTGAATATTTCAAATCTAACTGGGTTTTTTCCTAAATGAAAAGAATATATAGCTATATGCTACTTTGTTATGAGTTTGACATTAAATTCTCTGGCCCATGCTGAGTCGATACTAACACTTTCCCTTAGTTATTCTAAAATGAAATTCAATTTAGGTTACAAAAAACTACATGCATATAAGTTAATGTCAAGGTGCATCGCCGGAGAATAGAGCCAGTGATTATCATTTCTTCAGCATTGGTTTCCTCTCTGGCCCCAACATATCTACTGCCTAAAGTAGTACATAGCTGTTCGGTTTTATTCCTGGAAACTACTTATTTTTCCTTTTTGTAGTGAGTGTGTGTGTGTAAAAAAAAAATCTAGTGTGTGTGTGTGTGTGTATGTATGTATATATATATATATATATATATATTGATTGTTAGGAACCCCTCTAGCCAGTACAGCACAACCCGGAGTCTGCTCTGCCAGTCAGGTGTTCACTGGAGCCCCTAGTGGTGGGGACAGACTTGGCCGCAGACTAGCAGAGGGTCGTGAAGTGTGTACCGACTAGGGGGAACCCAGGTAAGCAAAGTGAAGTCCAGGCAAGGGTCAAGGGCCGGCAGCAGACAGGGAATCCAGTACACGATCAAGGGTCACAAGCACGGTAGCAAGGTCCAGATACAGGCAAGAAGGTCAGGGTCACAGGATACACAGGCAGGGTCAAATCCGGGCAAGGGGTCATACACAGGTAATCAGTCCAAATAGGTTTTCACCAAAACTAACAGGAGCAGGAGCAGGTTAGCTGACAGGCAGACTGGACGCTATAACCGGCAGGGAGGCTAAGCCCTCCCTGCCTTATATACAGACTTTGGCCAATCAGGGATTAGCCCTGCAACACATCACAGCCCATGCCCCGACAATAATTAGCCCACAGGCTATTTTAGCGCATGCGCCAGGCTGCCTCACTTGCCGGGGCGCACCGCTTGTTATACTCGGCGTCCGGCCATTACCTTGGCAACGGTCGGGCCCGAGAACCGTAAGTGACGCCCCGGTCGTCATGGAGACGGCCGGGACGTTCACTAGGAACAGGAAGTGAGTCGCGGCGGTGCCCGAGGCCGCCGCGGCTCCTGATATATATATATATATATATATATATAATTTAGTTTTAAAATTTTTAACACTGAGAGCACATTCATCAAGGGATACAATGGATCATTGTTCAGTTGTTGAATTTCAAAATAAATAACTCCCATCCATAGTGTGAAAATCTAAATAGGAGTAAAAAATGTGTCGGAAAAATCGGCTCCGACCTAATGAATGCAAGGCATCTGTTTTACTGTCAAATGTGTCCACACTAAAATAGAAGCTAAATTGCGTGATGTAGTGAATGTTTTCTTGCTTCAATGTACACCAAGGCTAGCTTTATTTCACCATTATTATTATTTGTAACAAAACTGTCAAGTTGTAATAACAGTGTATTGCTTATAAGTGTAGCAGCAATTAACTGACTTGGTTTTGTTTTTCTGCTTTTTATTTATTTATTTTTTGTTTTTTATTTTGCTATATAATGATGGGCACTGGTGTACCACAACACTGTTTTAGATACTTATATATTTACTAAACTGCTAGGTTGAAAAAGTAGAAATGTTGCTTCTAGCAACCAATCAGATTCTAGTTATTATTTATTTATTTAGTACATTCTACAAAATGACAGCTAGAATCTGATTGGTTGCTATAGGCTACATCTCCACTTTTTCAAACCCGCAGTTTAGTAAATATAACTCGTAGTCTGCTTCAATATATGAATTGTAAAATATTTTTTGGGGTGTGTTTTTATTGTCCGGGCAAACAGTATAAGATACTCTCCTGTTTTTGGCCATTCCTGAAGTGGATATTTCTTTACCAAGCATATTTGAGCAGACAACATATAAATGATCACTTTTACTATGTAACATGTGTTACAAAACTATATAGTCTGTCTTCTATTCACCTTGTGTACATTGCTGTATGAGGTTCTGCATATGGGATCCGTCTTCTGAGTACCCTTCCCATGTGATAGCATATCTACTGCGTTCTCTGTTAGGGTTTGGGTTTAAAATAAAATAATAGAAAATAATAAAGTAGATATAATTTTAATTTAGAAACAGGCATGTGTTCATAGTGAATAATTTCTTCCTTGTTGACACATTGAAGAGGGTAATGTGAGTTCCCTGTGACACGGGAGCATGAAGCTTGGAAATAAACATGGAAACATAGGATTTGACATCGGATAAGAACTGCTTGGCCCATCTAGTCTACCCATTTTTTTTATTAACCTATGGTAACCTCAAACTTTATTTGATCCTTTATTCTTTGTAAGGATATCTTTATGTCTATTCCAAGCATGTTTGAATTGCTCTACTGTATTAGCCTTTACGACCTCTGATGGGAGGCTATTATAGTTTTCCCCCACATTTCCACTGAACCTACTTCCCTCCAGTTTCAGTGCATGTCCTTGTGTTCTAATATTTCTCTTATTCTGAAGAATGTTTCCCTCCTGCATTTTGTTAAAACCCTTCATATATTTGAAAGTTTCTATCATACCCCCCTCCCTCCCCATTCCCTTCTCTGCTCCGAATCGTTGCCTACAAGGCCTTGGTGTGATAGGGGAGGAGTATTCCACTTGAACTTAAATCTGTCACGGTGGGAATAACTGAACACTAGAGTTTTTCTTACTGGAACAGCACTAACGTTCAGAGCCCCTGTGTGGCACCATCCTTTATCATTCATGGTAACATAGTGCTTATAGGTGCAACATGCAGGGGCTACTAACGACATTCTCATGAACATTTCATGGTTTTGAAGGAATGAACGTTGCATATATATATATATATATATATATATATATATATATATATATATATATGTATTTGGTTCTAGTACAGTTTTGTTTTTTTTAAACTTGTATTGTTAGCTTTTTTTTTTTTGACCTACAGGGAATAATTATTAATATTATTCTTTTACCAGCTGTTGCCAATATGGGAAAATTACACTCACCGACGTAGTTTTCTGCGCGCTCTAGGAAATCGCCTTCCTGCAGTACTATTTCAAGGAATTGATATACAGGTATAATAATATATCCTATTATTCAGGTTGCAAAAGAACCCTGAGAGTAGGTAAGTTTGTGATTGTGCAGCAAGGTATCCTCTCTTGAAAGGATAATATCAATGGGACCAACCTAACAGGCTGGAGTTTTCATCCTACCTAGTTAAGATGGTCATAGAATTACTGACTGGAGACATAAAGGGAAAATGTAATGCATTTTCCTAGGCACTACTAAACAGTCCTCCATTGTTTTGCACATGTGAGAAAATAAATGATGAATTAGTATCCGTTTTAATGTGACAAACAAAAATAAATTGACACAGAAGGCAATGCAGCTTTCAGAAACATGGTTGGTATAATACATAAATTTTGCATAGGGACACTCAATGTTTGAGACACGCATACTATTCAATAACCTGTTTCTGATGGGTTGTGGTACTTTGTTGTAAAGTGGATAGGGCTAGTGCTTAATTCACACATCGAATACCTCTTCACACATCATGAGTTCAGACAAGATCTTAAAGCCTACATTTATTAAAATATAACGCAAGAGTTTGCTGGCACAATATTTATCACAATATTTATCCTGATTGGGTGGAAGGCTCAGCTATCATGGCATACCTGGCCGTATAATGCGTCATAGGTCTGGGTGTGAACATAATCTATGTCTCTCCCTCTTTTCCCTTCTCCCTCTCTACCTATCAGCAGTTAGCTTTTTTTTTATCTGTCTGCTGTGAATTAGCAAATGTGTGTTTTTTTTTTTATGGTTTTAGTTCAAAAGTGTATAATAGAATTAATTTAGATTTTTTGTTTTATATAAGGGGCCCTGTATCTCTTTTTTTTTTTATTATTACTCTTTTCTGCCAAGTAGATATACAGTTTAAATTAATTACCAAATTTATGTTTCCCTTCCATAGCTTCTCCAAGTATATGAGCGTAAGGACTATGGTTGGTCCCGTAGCGTTGTTCGAATTATTGGAACTTTACTTCCTTTGGAACCCTGCCATAGACTCCATGTCCAGGTTTGTGCAATTTAAAATGACCCATTTAAGATATCACAAACATTGCATAGAAATATTTAATAGTTTAAAGTAAAGCCACCATCTGACATTAATCAGCTCACGTGCTACCCAGCAAAATGCCATGCATGCCTAATAAATGCAACACCCCAATCAGGGCAAGAAAGTAATAAAAATCAGAAAGAAAAATCTATCATTGCTTTTGTTAAAAACACTGACAAACAATTTAGTGAGAGGAAAATCCAGGGGCGGAATCAATTTTAAATGTAATTTTTCTATAGTTTTAGCATGTGGAACAATAGCCATCTAATTGATGTTCATTTGAGCAGAAAGCTGCCATTCTTGACTAGTACAAGGTCATGTGACCTATGTTATTTATTCCTGAAGCGTGTCTTAGGTCCTGGAGTATTAGAGCCTACAGGATATGGAGCAGTCTGCAGACCTGAAATACCCTCTCTAGCAGATGCTCCATGTCTGTTGGATGATGATGATGCGATGTCTTTCACCAGATTCAGGTAATAATCTTGTCTCTTTGCATTTGTGGACGGTTGTCTTGTCAAAGTCCACTTAATTATAATGACCTCTTTCATCAGACATGCCCTTCCATCAAATAATCCAACAGGAGAACATAGGTTGGCAGAACATAGTGAAAACAATCCAGGGTGGATACCAATTTCAAGTAGCAGCATCTCTGAAAATAGTCGCATTGATCCAAGTGAACATGCTATTCAGAAGATAGCAGCTTTGGAAGACGAGCTGATGCAGCTGCGAGCACAGATTGCTGCCATTGTTGCCATTCAAGAATCAAAAAACATACAAACTTGTAAGTCTCTCAGTTTCCCTGTAGTAATGTTTTCTTGTAATCCTAGCTCTTGTATTTATATTTGGTGTCTCTGTTCACGCCCTAGATATTTTAGTCTAACTGCGACATACTTTGGTTAACAGACTGTAAATATTCATATTCTCTTTCCCTATGCAGGTAATGAAACTATTAACTCATTTGACAGTCCAAATAGTGTTCTTTCGTCGCCCTCATTAGCTTCTACGCCCCTTTCTGTGCAGTTCCTACAAACTGTAACACCAGCCCCGCCGCCACCTCCTCCACCACCCCCACTCCCACCTCCTAAAGTTAACGCTGCGAAATCAGCAATTGATCTTATAAAAGAACGTAAGGCATCTCACAAACACAGTCCAAAGGAAAAGGAAGTGGCCGAGGAAGGCAATGTGAATAAGCTGCCCAGTATGTTGGATGTTCTGAAAGGCATGAATTCCATTAGACTGCGTGCGGTTGAACGGTAAGAGGGGCCTTTGAGAGTTCTACTTCTGTGTTATGAGACTACCGCATCCATTCTTAGATGCGGAAGTGGTAGTACTCTTCATAATTGATTTGGGAAATGTCCTTAATATTAATACAACAGAACTGCTGTCTTTAAGCTGTAGACCTTTAAGTGCTAGTTTAAAAAACATCAATACTCTTTTTCCAGATATCATATATTATTTTTAATATCTGTCTGTCTAAATATCAAATCTCTTTCTGCATAAGCATTGGCTAATTGGACCAAACAAAATAATTTGGGTGCCTTGGCATGCTTGAACCCAGTGGCGGATAGGATTACTATTATTTGAACATGTCTAGGGCTACTGTGGTAATGAGTTATGTAATTGTCTGATGCCTCAAAGTGCACTGTTCTTGTTATGTTATGTTTCTTAAGTGGCTACTTATACCACATATCTATGACTATATCAGTACCATAGCATATAGTAAAAGGTGCCTGATATCTTAACGTATTTATGTGGGCGTACATAGAATACGTTAAGATCTTGTTATTTAACACTTTTCCGTTCATGTTCTGCCATTAACACATCCAGGTCCCCTCCATTCCTTCCAAACATTCCCCAGTTATCCCTGGTGACATAAGCTGCATGTACCCCCTTCTTCTTAGCGACTGTGTTACTCGGTGTTGGTAAAGCAACTGCCAAGATGCAGAATGGTGATGGTGTTCTGTTGTATTGTTAGACTCCAATAACAAGCCATTACGTCTGAGGACACTCTGACGCCAACGAGTATAGACAGTGGAAATCGCTGGAAACTTTCAGGCCTATAGATAAGAACCCATACAACGACCGAATAATGAATATTTACTTTTGAAAGAACGCCTTCAATGCAGTGTATAGAGGCTTCAGTGTGCACAGTAAAGGCCTGGTGCAGAGTTGGTTAGAAATTGAACGTAATCCTTTAATGTACACTTTTCCTGTAGTGTATGTTCACTACCACTGCTATAGTTTACTGGTCATTTGTCACATACATAGATATAACAGTTAATAATATATCTCTATCTGGCACAATGGTGTCTGATGATTCAATGCACACTGTTTTTGTAAGAGTATTTTTGTCTTGTTTTTTACAGTGCCTCAGCGCATATATTTAATTCTATACAGTATTTGCTATGACACAATAGTGTGTGGAGCCTCAACGTATACATTTCCTGTCGGGTTCCTCAGCTTACCGGCTGGTATTAAGTGGATATAAATACTTTCAGAAAGTGTAGAATAATCAGGAAAAAATAACAGTAACTTGACACTTTACTTAACTTTCCCTGAGGCTGATAATTCTCAGAGAACATTGACAACAGCCGCATTCGCTCCCTTATAAGTGGCTGTGCAACTCTGTCCATAGACTGATATGGTAGCAGTGATTGTTCCCTGTGGCATTTTTTTCCCCCAAACATTTTTACCTTCTTTTCTTCATCATCATCATCATCATTTATTTATATAGCGCCACTAATTCCGCAGCGCTGTACAGAGAACTCGTTCACATCAGCCCCATTCGAGTTTAGTCTAAATTCCCTAACATACACACACAGACAGAGCGAGATACAGACGGACGATCAATTTTTGATTGCAGCTAATTAGCCTACTAGTATGTTTTTGGAATGTGTGAGGAAACTGAAGCACCCGGAGGAAACCCACGCAAACACGGGGAGAACATACAAACTCCTCACAGATAAGGCCATGGTCGGGAATTGAACTCACTGCTGTGAGGCAGAAGTGCTAACCACTAGGCCACTGTGCTGACAATTTAAAAATACAGCAGCGATATGATGCACCACACGTATACAAATAATAATTGAGATTATCAAACGTAAATTATAGAGTCCATTGGTACAGTTGAAGACAAATGGATATCATTAAAGTAGATACAGCAAGTTATCACAATATTGTTGTGTAAATAAACAACCCAAACAATATTATATTAGATATTATGGCCTATTTGTCATTTATGCCTGATGTTGTGCTATGGCTCTCTCCTCACTTGGGGTTTGAGAGTCTGTGATGAATCAAGCTCTCAAGTTCTTGTCATACAAGTAAGCTGTGTGAACAAATAGTCATGGTGTGTTGGTGCTTGTGTGACAGGAACTTGGCACTTGCTCTATTTGCCAACAAATAGCAGATGGAGTATGTAAATGCAAATACCTCAGGATAAAATACACATATGTCTCTACCCTATGGAGCATTGAACTGACCAGTGACCAACAATTTATTTTCAGAGACACTTTATCATTATGCAATATGAATGGTTATGTTAATCCACCCACCCTTCTCTCTAGGTCCCCAGGAGGTACACCTTTAACAAGCAAATACAAGAAGAGGTGTTCTCTTAATGACCCTGCAGCTATTATAGCTCATGCCTTAAAGCAGAAGTTTGCACACAGACAGAATGATGACCTATTCGATAAAGAGAATAGATCTCATGAGGAATCTCCATTCTCCAGTCCTGAAACTCCAATGGTACATTTTATCATTCTAACAAGTATTATATAGAAACTGATATATTTGTAGCGTCCATAAACAGACAATTCATTGTTAAAATTATACTTTGTCTAGTGATATGTGAATTGTGTATGAAGATGATGTGGGGAGGAAAAAGAGGCAGAATGACTAACATGGTTTTAAAAGTTAATGGAGCTCACTTTGTTCATGTAGATTGAACAGTTGAATTGCTTGGTACTTCTACATCTAACTTCCTCTTCATCCGCAGTTTGGGCGCCACCTACTGAAGCCCGCTGGAAAGAGAATGCAGAAAGATATGTCAAAACGGCAAGTATTTGTAAAATCTGGACCCCACGTGTAGAAAAACAAGATGGAAGCCGACCTGGATGAGTCTTGTTGAAAACAAGTGACAGTCTTTTCAATGCTGTCTATAGCACGGTGTAACAATGCTGGGTCTGCGCCTACTGATTTTAAATTTTGTGGCTATGAGGTCCTAATTTTAAATCTGTTTTACTGTAGAAGTATATTGTTGTTTTATGTGAAAAGTTTGGTAAGGGGATTCGGTTCGTTTATTATTCTTCATCAATGTATTCCCTTTTACTGTCTTGTCATGCTGAAACTGGCAAATGTGAACTAATTGGCACTCATTTAGTAGTGAGAAGCAGGCGCACTGTAAAAAGCAAATACCATGGCTAATATTAAAATATACCAGCAGCTTGATAGACCAGCTAACACAGTTCAGAAATGTGGGAAGGAATAAATGTTAAATTGCTTAATGGAGTGGGTTAGTATATATGGGATAGTTTGTTGCTTTTCAAGTTCATCTAAACCCAACGACTGACATGTCCATATATGTATTGTGATGGTAGCATATACTGCTTGGTCTGCGGCTTTGTTCAAGAGAAAAGTGCAATATCATTATCCCCACCACTATGAACAGCCAGAAGATACAAAAGCGTTATATTTTTGTTTAAAAACCATTCTGGCTGGCAAACGTGGTAAAGTTTAGTTTCATGCACGTGACTGGCACTGCTCAAAGCTGCTAATCTGCGTAAAAAGCATAGCAAACAATGTGTAATTGGCCTTAATCTGTCCACCCCACATGGACTACAAACAGTAACTTTTATTAATGTTGGTTTACATATGAACCTGGCAATACAGTCGTCAGTTTTTTCATAAGAATTTCAGGATGCTCGCTGCCTTCTTTGCTTTAGATAGTGAGAAGTGAACACAGAGACGGAACACTGCACAGCTATATTGGAGGATCCTAGCTATTGCCGGTCCAGCCTCCTGCAGCCCACGCTCTTTGGTGATAAGAGGTAGCAGGTGCAGGCACCAATGGAACTGAAGCCACTACAATGAGTGCAGTAGCTCTTACCTCCGTGCCCTGTAGTCGCTGCAACGGCTGTAGATCTGCCAATTATGGATTAATATTTCCTTATGATAAAGTAAAGATGTGCGATAAGTAAAACAAGACACTTCCCAATTACAGGTGAATATCCTGTGTGATGCTGCGCACTAAATGAAGCTCGTATATAAAACACAGTTATAATGCAAGGGGGCCCTCTTTAAGATATAATATTGTAACACTCCCATACTTCTGGCCAATCTTATTTTGTTTAAATTCTATAACAATTTATACACGTGTGAATCGTGCAAATTGAATATGAGCTAAAATGGTCTCTGAAGGCTTTATTTAAACGTACTAGATGGCTTATTTGGTATATTTTTTGTACACAAAAACATAATTTTATTTTTTTAAAATTTTTGTTTTTATATTCGTTTTAATAGAGCCCAACTGAGAGAAAAAAAAACACGTTTTTAGTCCATAATTATAAGTAGATGCTGCCAATTCTGAAATCCAACCTAATTGTCAGAACTTTTTTTTTTGTTTTTTAAGTTGCACTATTACACATTTGCAATGTAATTTGAAAAAGTTGGTACTTTTTCATGTTTATTTTGTAGACTTGGCTTTAAATTCAGCAATATTGCAAAGTGCTGCTGCATTGTCACAAAGATTTGTTCATGTTTATTGCACAATAAATTGTTGTACATTTTGTAAATAGTTTGAAAAATAAAGCCTTACATTTTATCTCTCATGAGAGCTCTGTTGTGGTCTGTTGACACTTGTTTGTTTATGCATTTGACAAAACTGGTCAAAAAATACCAAGTTTATGGGTTTTTGTTTTGTTTTTTAAACATTGCCCCAACTAGAATTGAACCTGCCATGTTAATACACCTTGTTATCTTGTAACTAAAACACATGGGAACAGTTGGACCATAAATCAAGTTTTTCAGCTGAAGGATTAACTTTAGGTCAAGGGAAGATCCAGTTTCAGACAACACATGAGCTATGAATTAACGTGAGATGTGGAGAATATCTTTGTTTGGGTTATTGAACAAGGCCAAAGTGAGACACCCAGTGATTCTGTTAACTGCTTTCCTGTATCTATCCAAAATAATTGGGTTACCAGATATTCCAACAAATGTTTCCATGCGGCATCTGAGTAACCTCAAAAACATACTGTTAAGGGCTCAGATTGAAACTTGGGAGTTTTTGTTTGGGATTATATACAATTCCAAGGTGTTTTCTAGTCCCCAGTATGCATAGATTTATTTAAATTTTTTTGTAAGCAAATTAAATGATTCTAAATATTCATATCATGAACCTACAATAGGTCATGGGGAACTGATGATTTAGTTTAGATTGTAAGCAAAGTTCTAAGGTCTTAAGTTCATGTGAGCTTCCTGGGAATCCACACAGTGATACTGCAGGATTAAAAGCTTTAGCCCACCCGATCATCCTGGTCTGTACATGACCTCTGTAGCTCGGCAACATTTTGACCTTTTTTTTTTTTAGTTCCAGTATGGCCTTTTTTTTTAGCACCCTGAGTTAAGGATTTAACAAGAATAATTATTTTGGGAGAACCTGCATTTTTTTTTATTACCATTTCTTTGGCTGAAAAGTATCATTTCGATTAATATTGGTTTTAGTCATTATTTAAATATATATATTTTTTATTGTTCTTCCAAGTGTTTGAGCATGCAAAGCTAGCATTTTCTATGTAAATGAATGTTCTACAACCTAGTGGAACATAGACACAAATCCCTCAAGGTCCAATAAGTGTCACTCTAAACAAATTCAAGTCAAGAATAATAAGAGATTGTCAGTGTAGAGGCAGATTTTGAGACTGAGGACCTTTGGAATAAGTTAAAGCATATATCCACTTAAAAAGTACATTGCAATTGAACTTACAACACAAGTATAAAATAGTATAAAAATAAATCTAAGTGGATTCCTCCTCCAGTAACCAATCCAAAATTGAATTTGGTACATTGAATCACCCAGGAACAAAACTGAATCCCTTGCCCTGGATAAGGAGCTCTATACAGCCTCTGAAAAACAACAGGGACATAATTGTAATTGTACCTGGTCTCTGTACTTTAACAAAGAATATACTGTATTTAGGCTAGGTTGAAAATATCCTAAAACTACTAGTACAAAAACACAAAAAGCTACATACAAGGCATCATTGACATACTAAACAAGCTGGCTACATTTAAGTACCACCTAGGCAAAAAATGGAAGAGAAATCATTCCACACAAGGATGGGATTGCAGCAGCAAGAAAGTTATAGACCAAAATAAGCTAATATGCAAAATGTGCTATGATGTAAATGTGATTTACTTTTTATTATATGCTCTTTGTCATTTAATTGAATTTTCAGTGTTGACTGGTGTGCTGTCACAATTGTACAATATCCTAATTTTCCACTAGGGGGCAGCATCAAATGACAAACGGCTCTTCACATATAAAACCATCATAAGGTTAGATAAAGCATACACACACACACACACACATATATATATATATATATATATATATATATATATATATATATATATATATTAAAAAAACATTACAATCTGTTGTTTATTGTTACAGAAACCTGTCAGGCAACACATTTAATTGCTTTGATACTGGATAGTCAAAGACTTTGAATAGAACATTTATAATACCTTTTCTTTGAGACCCAGAGAGGTGAGCAGTTTCCGAGTTACAACAAACAACAAATAGGTTGACATGGCAAGCAGTAGCAGATTGTTTGGAGGAAAGAGATTGTATAAATAAAGGATGTGGGAGAAATCAACTGAGTAACTGGCAGTGTGTCACACACTGCTCTCCGGGTATCTCCACTCGAGGATCGGCACACCTGCCCTCATCTTTATTCTCCCCATTGTGCATGTTGTCAGCAGCAGTCTGCACCTGTGCTATGCTCCACCTGTCTTACCTGGCCTATCTGGCCATTGGTCAGTACTCCTTTATAGGCTCCTCCCCTCACCTTTCAGTGCTGGTTTTTCGAGTCTTCACCTGCTCTGAAGCAGCTCCCTTCGTTGTGATCTATCCCTGCTACCTACTCTGCATGCACCGCTGACCTCTGCTGATCCGTTCCACCTCCAAGTGGTTAGCTGTGGTTCTCTTTCTTCTGCAAACCCTGTATACCGCTGATCTCTGCTTACTTGTTCCACTTGTTAGTGGTAATCGCTGTGATCAACGCCCGCTAGGCAGAGTTCTCCGCTGACCTCTGCCTAGCTACTTCACCGTGGATTGTCCGGTCCAGGGTCATCATCTCCTTTTTTCCAGGGTTCTATTAGAGACTCATGTATCTGCCCGTCATTGGGTTTTACTCCTCAGTGTCAAGTTGCCTCTCCAAGTCACCTCTCCGTTCTGTCTCACTGGGAACTTCCCTAGGGGGCCGAGACCTGCAGGGTGGAAGCCGCTAAGCCCAAATCTCCTTGCGGGGATCCCTCGCCTCTGGGTGAGTCTAGCAAATACCAGCTGAGACAGCAGGATCTCACTCATCCTTTGTGTACAAACCTGACACAGTGCTAGTGTAAGCTGGGGTAGAGAACTGTCATGCAGCAGAGAGTGTGGAATTATTTAAATATCAATAATTCTTAATTCATCAGTAGGAAAGAAAAATAACCGCGTAATCAGTAAAGCTAATGCAGCGAAGTCCAAGTATTTACATATTATGTTATAAATAAGTGTTTACATGCCAAATGCTGTTCTAAAAATTAGGTCATCCCACAGAGCTTCCAAAGAAGATGGGGGCCAAAAAAAGCTTTGGAGGACTGCCAGTTGGACAACCTTTCTCTAATGTAAAACACCAAACACATTCTGAAAAATGAGAGATTAATATTTTCTACACAAATACACAGATGAACTTATTCTACATGTCATGTAATAGTATATCTATATCGCTGGGGATTTAGGCATATTGGCCCAGTATCACTGTGCATGGACAGAGAATGATTTGACCAAGCACTATTGGATAATTTTCGGGCACCCATCAATGTGTGCCAAAAATAACCGCTAACAGCCGGTTTGAGTGGTCAACTTTCAGCCACACTAAATGGCCCTTATTTGATCTGACTGCTAGACTGGAGCGTGAATATCTGGATCTGACCTAATTGGCCAACTTGGAAAGAGTTCATGTCCTCTCATGCTGAGTGGCTGGATGAGGCTGTAAGTGTCTGTCTTTATTATAAGACAAATGCTAGTATAACTAGGATTGCACCACCTTGCATTGCTTCAGTCAAGTGCAAGTAATCTTACAGACTGTTTACTGTCCATAAGCAAGTTGTAATTGAACTCACTGCCAGCACCACAACCAACAGTTCCCACTCACTTGTCCCTTAATGTGCCTTATAATGACAACTACAATCCTATGTTTACATCATTTAAGAATAGACGAGAATAGAACTATTGCAACATTCTGAACAAGAAAAGCCATGGGGAACATTTAATAAAAAAAGAAAATATTAGTTTCAATAAATCGTGTTCCTTTCATATGATAGGTTTGACCTGCACCCTTCTTTTATAAACATTTTTGGAATTAAACTCTCACCCAATTATATCACAATATTTTATCTCTCCCCAATTTTAATCTATGCCACAGAAAAAAAATTCTATACGCAGCCAGTCTTTAAAAATTTTGAACGGCCTCATAAATGTCACCCTATGACTTGGCAATGGAATACTCAAAATTAGCTTTCTTCCTAAACTGTGCAAGATGGTGATCCAGAGTTTATAGTTATTTAAATTAATTGGCCAAAGACACCATTCAGGTTTTGGACTCCGCATCCTGCTCCTGTACAAGTAACTTCTTAGTGCACCAACTTCTTAGTGTACAACCAGTTGTGTAGAATATCTATACAAGACTGCATGTATGTTTCCCAGCCATCTCTGTATATCTGATTTCATCAGAAAGCCTGTATTTCTTGCTTCTTAATATCAGTAGCACCTGCTTCATGACCTAGATCCGATGACCTCCAAATTGTGGAAGTTTTAAATTCAAGTTATCATTCTCACACAATGACATCCCAGGGGCTTACACAGCAGCTAGATACACAGATGTTTTATGTTTGTGGTGGAACTTCTTGCACAATGTATTACATACACTAGCATTTCCATGTGATGTGGAATTTACCACTTGGCTGTCTTTCAAATTAGTTTCCTAAACAATATCTTCTATCCTAAGAAAGCTATCAATTCTTCCCAAGAAAGTTAGTAATACTTCCGAGTATCAATCAAAACAGGTGTTTTTATTACTGCAGGTTAAATCATACTTGCCTACTTTCAGGCAGTGCAGTCCGGGAGAGGGGTGTGACTAGAGGGTGGGAGGGGGTGGGGCGTGGTCAATCGCATTATTTTGACCCCGCCCCCAACAACGAAAATGCCGTTTTGTCATGGGGGACGCGATTCACCACAAATCGCGTTATTTTAGCCATGGGATGCGGGAGACTTGCCTGCTCTCCCGGGAGTCCGGGAGACCGACCCGGATTTCGGGAGTCTCCCGGACATTCCGGGAGAGTTGGCACGTATGGGTTAAATTCATATATGTACAACACTCAAAAATTATGTAGTGTTAGCTGAAGATAGGCATTCTAGAACAGTTGGGTGCATTCTATTTGAAAAAATAAAGCTTTCTGTGTATTACTTGGTGCATATCTCAATACAGAAGTTAAAGTTGCTCAATCAATTTATAGGTTCCTAGCAGGTGCTTGAAAGGGTGGGGTTATCCTGAAAGGAACAAATACAGAGAAATTCCCCCAGCACACTGATATAACTAGCAAAGGAGCTTCCATTTCTACTTGTACATAAAAATGCAGAAGTATCAGTTGCACACATTTGCAAATGTATGGAAAGCCACCCGCCACTCCACGGCGCTTCTGTTAATAGGGTGATGCTAACTCTAAACAGTGTATGTCTCCCTAGCTATTTAACAAAGAAAAAGTAACTATGAGTCAAACTATGTGTCCGAAACGTGATTATTGAAAACTATGTCTAGAAATTGGTGCAAAGCATGTGAATCTTCTTTTGCACACGGAAGCAAGATTGCTATCAAGAGGCAAAATGCTGTCACTTTTTTACCCTTGAGCAGCAAGAAGAATTTTGTATGTTGCTTGAAGATGACACTTGGGGGTATATTTACTAAACAGTGGGTTTGAAAAAGTGGAGATGTTGCCTATAACAACCAATCAGATTCTAGCTGTCATTTTGTAGAATGTACTAAATAAATAATAACTAGGGGCCTGATTCATTAAGGATCCTAACTTAAGAAACTTCTTATTTCAGTCTCCTGGACAAAACCATGTTACAATGCAAGGGGTGCAAATTAGTATTCTGTTTTGCACATAAGGTAAATACTAACTGTTTTTTCATGTAGCACTACTAATTAGATAAGTGACTGTATATCTTGAATAGTCATTTGTAAAGGTCACTATGTATCTGTTGCCCACAGTGTGGGTAATTTCATAGGACCACACATCACTGTGTATGAAATTGAGTGATCTTGAGGCTCTACTCTTGTTTATCATTTGGAGTTGTTGCTCTTGTGGCTTTAGCATTTATGCAACAACTGCACCTCATCATTACTAGATATGTTGACAATATACAATCCCGTGTCAGGTATTGCATTTACAATACTTGTATGCTTTCCAGGTATCTGTATCACATGTGAATGCAATTGTTGTGTCTGTGTGTGCTTTTCTTTGTTGCGATGATATAGGTGTCTGTCTGCTCGACAGTAGCTATCGTCCTTCTTCCATCCAAACTTTCCATCATTCTTCATGCGACTTGTTGCTCCAATTATGAGACAGGTGAACTTCTGTAGCTTTCCACTCCACTGATTTGTGCATGAAACAGTGAATGTGGTTATTACTGTCTGCTTGGACACTTTTGGAAACATTCTCTGTTGCTCTGCTTTTTATATTGAGCAATCGTTCTTCAAGTGTCCCTGCTTCTTGGATCTAAAACCTGCCCTTGTTTCCTTATTGTGTGACTTAATACCTGTGGGTTTAAGGGCCATTGTGGTGTCACTGTCCATGTTGTCATGTATGCGTTTCTTTCTACACTGGTGTTCATCTATAAGGCTGGTTTTCACAAAGTCTAATGTTAATTCTGCTTCAGGCTTTGTTTCAAGAGCAATAATCAGTGCACTGTATCAGGTAGAGGGCCTAGAAGTATGGCTAGCATGTGGCTATGCTTTATGTCCTCACCCATCATCATCATTTATTTATATAGCACCAACATATTCCGTAGCCCTTTACAATTGGGGACAAACATAGTAAACTAATAAACAAACTGGGTAAAACAGACAAAGTTGTGAGAAGGCCCTGCTCGCAAGCTTACAATCTATGGGACACATGAGGTTAAGTCTACATTTTGCATTTCGGCCCAGCCAGACCGCAAAAGTAAAAGTGACTCCTAAATGATCCTGTCACACAACAATGTTGGTCAGGGGGTAGTTGTCTTGTGTGAAATTGTGTAACGGGTGGTAATAGGGTAATGTAGGGAGGTTAAGAGGGTTGTTGAGGAATATTACAAGCTTGACTGAAGAGGTGGGTTTTCAGAGAACGCCTGAAAGTTTGTAGACCAGAGGAGAGTCTTATTGTGCAAGGGAGAGAATTCCATAGAGTGGGTGCAGCCTGACAAAAGTCCTGTAACCGGGAATGGGAGGATGTAATGAGGGTGGATGAGACACGCAGAACGGAGTTGCCGATTTGGGAGATATTTTGAGACAAGAGAGGAGATGTATGTTGGTGCAGCTTTGTTGAGGGCCTTGTAGGTTAGTAAAAGTATTTTATATTGGATTCGGTAGAAAACAGGCAACCAGTGTAGAGACATACAGAGTGATTCAACAGAGTAATAACGATTTGCAAGGAAAATCAATCTTGTCGCAGCATGCAAAATAGATTGTAGGGGTTTGAGTCTGTTTTGGGGAAGACCAGTAAGGAGGGAATTGCAATAGTCAATGCGGGAGATTGTAAGTGCATGAATTAAGGTTTTTGCAGTGTCTTGCGTGAGATATGTGCGAATTCTGGAAATGTATTTTATTCTTGGCTATTAACCTCTGGTCTTTCTGTAGTAATAAACTCCCACAAGTCATCCCTGCAGAGCAACATCTGAACTTTACATTTTCACAGCTGATAATTATCATTATTCAGTTAGCCATTGTTAGTTTAAGCTCTGAGCTTACTCTATTATCTTATGTGGGTTATTCACATACACTCTGATGATTTCACTGTCAGATTGCTTGCCCTTGTCTGTTATGGAGTATCTGGGCCTATAACAGAATAAAAATTCTATATGTAGCCAGTCTTTTAAAATGGTGATCTGCTTCATAAGTGTCAACCTATGGAATACTCAACACTAACTTTCTGGAAAAGATTACTGTACACAATGATGATCAAGTCTGTACATTTATTACTTAAACAGTGGCCAAAGGTTCCTTTCAGTCGCAACAATCTGCTCCTGCACATATAACTTCTTCTTAGTGCACCAAAACTATTTAGTATAACCAGTAATGTGTAATCTCTGCGTAATCTCTGTTTAAGACTGCATGTATTAATCCACAGCCATCTTTTCGCTTTAAAATCAGTAGCACCTGCTTTATGATCTAACCCGAAGACCTCCAAGTTGTAGAAGTTTTAAATTCAAGTTATCATTCTCACACAATGACATCCCAAGGGCTTACACAGCAGCTAGATACACAGATGGTTTACATTTGTGGTGAAACTTCTTGCACAATGTGTTACATACACTAGCATTTCCATGTGATGTGGATTTACCACTTGGCTGTCTTTCAAACTAGTTTCCTGAACAATATCTTCTATCCTAAGAAAGCTATAAATTCTTCCCAAGAAGTTAATAATACTTCTGAGTATCAATCAAAACAGGTGTTTCAATTACTGTAGGTAAATCCATATATGTGCAAAAAAGATACTGGAGAATATCCGGCACTATTGCTATCCTTAGATGCCGAGAAAGCTTTCGACATGGTGAGTTGGGACCACCTTTACGAGACCCTTTCCAAATTTGGTTTCCCGGTACAATTCATAGAAACTCTTAAGACATTATACACAGGCTTTTTGTCACAGATAGTGGTGAATGGCCATGCATCTCCTCCGGTTCATATATGTAGAGGGACACGCCAAGGCTGCCCGTTGTCACCACTCTGTCTGCACTGGCGTTAGAGCCATAGCTCTTAGGCAAAATCAGGCATTTTCAGGAATTACAGTAAGGAAAAAGGATGTAAAGCTGTCTGTATTCGCAGATGACATGATTCTCTTCATCTCCAAGCCCGAAGATACGATTCCAATAATCCTAGACATGATAAAAAGGTTTAGCTCTTTTACAGGCTATAAAATAAACTTTAACAAATCAGAGATATTGTATTTAGGTAACCCTCAAACAATTGATAGCGAACAACATGATTTTGGAATATTTCGAGTAGTGAACAATACAATAAAATACTTGGGAATACAGGTGACCACCTCCCCCCACAAATTATATCAATGCAACTATAACCCTATTATCAGCAAAATCCAGACCCAGCTTAATAACTGGAAACACCTACGAGTATCATTAATGGGAAGGATAATAATCATCAAAAACATAATTTTTCCCAAGCTATCATATCCTATGTTGATGCTCCCAATAGCAGTAGCTAAGAGAGATATAGCGAAGTGCAATACTTTGTTTAGCCAGTTTATATGGCAAAATAAGAAGCCGAAAATGGCCAGGAAAAGACTGATATTATCAAAGACCAAGGGAGGGCTGGATTTCCCAGATATACAAGCGTTTAATAGATCTGCTATGTTTCAATACATCTCAGACTGGTTGTTGGGGATTGAGCATTTTACTAATAAATCTCTAGAGGAAGAATGTTTCTATCCATATGCCCCGGCCGCCTTACTTCATTTACCCAGAGCAAAGGTACCATTGGTAAAACTACACAACATTTTATTTAGAGACACGTACACTGCCTGGATAGCAATAAATAAAAAGTTTAAAAGTTACCCGAAATTTACAAAATACCTACCACTTTGGGGTAACCCAGAATTCTCACCCTCACTTGAAAATAAGATGTTCACAGCTTGGAGAGAGAAAGGAATTATGGCGGTGAAAGATTTCTTTGACCCAGGGGGCACGATATACTCTTTTCAGCAACTACGAGAAAAGCTTGCCTTCCCAAATATCAGTTTTATATCTATTTACAAATCCGACACAATGCTTTGAGCAAGCAACGAGAATGGTTATTAAGCAATGATGTTGAAGGCACAGGTGATTTAGAAGCAACCTTAGTCTTTGCTAGAATAAATAGGTTTAAGATCAAATATTTGTATGCTGACATAATTGATGTTGAACTTGATAAGGTGTGGGCCAAAACATGGGAGTCTTGGAAGCAAGACCTCCCGAATCTACGACCTCCAGGAGAGATGTTATGTTATACGAAGCATACAATGAAAGCTCTCAGTTCTGCCAGACTCCAGGAGGTCCATATCAAAACATTTAATAGGTCATATATATCACAATTGCAGAGGCGATTTATGGTAACAACAGAATCAGGTATATGTCCGAAATGTCAGAAAGCTCAGGCCTCTCTGATACACAATATATGGTCATGTCCAAGGATTGCTAAGTTTTTGGAATAAACTGGTAACATATATAAATTTTACCTTTAAAATACAAGTGTCTGCTCATTATGAAGTACTATTGTTCGCAGTCTTTGATTCTTGGAAAGATCAGATAGAAGGTTTGCGAATTATACCGTTACTCACAATCGTGGTCACCTTAGCAAATAAAGCCATTCTAGGCAATTGGACATCCAAAAAGACCCCATCGATATTGGAGGTTACATCAGAGTTGATGGAAACATTGTATTTTGATAGACAAACCACCTTCCATGATTTAGGAAAAGGAGTGGAGCGCTTTCATGCTAAATGGGGTACATACAGGGCCATCTTTTCCATTGGGCACGATGGGCAGCTGCCCGGGGGCCCCACGGGCAAGGGGGCCCCATAGGCACGGCTCTTAATGAGAATAAATAATCCTGCAAAAGAAAAAAACCTGCAAAAAAACCTACAAGGGTCACTGAGCAAGTACATCTATCTCTATCTCTCTATATCTATATCTGTATCTGTATACGTCTATATATCTATATCTAGGGGCCCCGGTGCACTGCTTTGCCCGGGGGCCCATAATGTTGTTAAGATGGCCCTGGGTACATATATAGACACTCTGGAAGAATCGACTTGGCTCCATATATTGCAGGTTTTTGAGGATACTAGGTGGTCTTTACTGAGGAATTTATGAGGATGGAGGTTGAGTTGGATAAGTTTTATCCAGAACAAGAATGATTGGCGAATAGCCAGATAACTGGTATTAATGGGAAGTTGTGGAATGTACCATGAGAAACACCAGGAGACCACATTATTTAGTAACTTGGTCAGTCTCAGTTCCCCCTTCCCTGTTTTATTTCTTACCCTTTTCCCTTTTGCATTCTATCTCCTTTTCTCTTCTTTTATTTTCTTCTTATTTATGTTACATGTATGATAAAAAAAAAAAAGAAAAATATCTTTTGTACATTGAGAGAATATGTTGCAATTATTTGATATGATGTAAACTTGCTTATTTCTTTATTTCTTTGCGCAATAAAATTTTTTTTTTAAAAAAAAAAGATACTGGGCCTGATTCAGCTTCTAACAAAGTGTGAATGCAACTTGCCTTAAACAAAAGATGTAGCTGAAGAGCTTCATAAGCTTTTAAGTTGGGTATATTCTACTTGAGAAAAGAAAGAATTATGTGTACTACTTGGTGTATGTCTCCCCAGCTGTTTAACAAAGAAAAAGTAACTATGATTTAAACTATGGGGTCTATTTATTAAAACCCCTCTGTTAAGATGATCTTCTATTACTCCCTAAGGCGTTAGAAAATTTTATATTTATTAAAAATGTAACCAAGGCAGCTGCGCAGCTAACTGCTCGCCTGGTGTCAAACTGCGCATGCGCAAGCAGAATTATATTCAGTAGCGGAGATACCCTTTCCATTGAATTTGCCAAACTGTTTCCCCTATTAGACTTATTAAACTATTGCTTATCACTGTCTGCCATATTGCATGACATGAGTGCTCCTCAAAATTGTCTGAGTTTTTTTATTATTATTTCCTTATCAATTGTTGAGAAGCAGATTATTTCACGGTTTGTTTTCATCCAAATCAATTGGGGCCAAGTGAGTATTTTTCTTTTTGACATCCATATTAGTTTACCCCTGTATATACTGTACATAAAACACTGTCTAATATATTAAAGGTAAATAATTGAATGTCCAATCAGGTTGTGGTTACAAAGCACAAAAAGTTTATTTCTTAAATAACAGTAAGTTCAAAAGTAGCGTCAATAAAGTGCTCAAGCGAGGCTAGTACCAGCATGAAGCTTCAGAATACTCTGCTGTTCAAAGGACATTGCTGAGATATTTATATAAATACAAGAGGTACAAGAGGATGCTTGGGGGTCGATTGCATAACAGGAGTTTCAGTCATAGTTGCACTGGTCACTGTTCTATAGATCAAAGCCCAGGGACAGCCAATAACACGGTTCACTCTAGGTCAGCTCTTCAGTTCTCTGTTCTTGAGGCTTGGGTCCTTCTCCATAGTAACTGTGTATGTAACCTACTGCTCAACCCCCCTGAACACTGACCAGATGCTGGTTACACAAGTATCCCCCCTCAGACCCTTGTCATTAAAGAGTTACATATGTGTACTTGGCATAATGTTATATAAAGTCTGATTTTATACACAGTGAAACAATAATATTAATAAATCAGATGTGATCACAACAGTGTACAATACGATAGCAACTAACACAAATGTGTGCGTTTAATTGCGATATCATCATACAAGATATGATTATAAATATGCATTGATTCAGATTGATCTTTCATATAATTTTAAAAATTTGACTTTAACAGTCTACACTTTGATAGTATATGACACTATCATAATATCCTTTCCCAAGTGAGACCATATTGCAGATTGTCCTGTTCTGTGTTGTGTGCTTTTATTAAAACCATTTTAATATTTACCGGTTCAGACTCATTTTACTTTACCCCTATGCCACACTTCATTAGCAGAGGCACACATTTACAGAACACGTAGAGGAAAGTTCAGTCTGCGGGCTGTATAAGGACTGCGAAATCATTGGCTCTGACACAGTAAGCGGGATAAGCAATGTGGGGGGCACCAAACATGAGAGACGCTCCTCCCGACTGCCATCCCCCTCTTCTCCGCCAGCCCAAAAGAAATAGAAAAATAAAATAAAAAAATACCTCTCTGACAGACCGGTACACTCCTCCCCTCCTCCCTGCTCTTTGAATGTCGGGCGTGACATCATCAGGCACGACAGTTGGCAGTGAGGAGTGCATAGAAAGGAGCCGCAAACAACTTAAAGAAAAGAAAACAGAAGAGAATAACGAAGGCAATCAAAAGGTAAGTGAAGGGGAGAAATGCTTGTGGGGTAGTTCATGATTTTGGGGCTCTATGGTGTCTAAGAAACTTTTTGACATTTTAACTATATAACCAATAACACTGGCAATCCCAAAGAGATTATTGACCATAAGATGGATGAGAGCCATTTGGATATTTATAACATCATTTGCGGGCCACACAAAATTATCAACTTAAAAATTAGCCTGTTATATAATATAATAATTTTAACAATTCTAACTATTTCTGTGCAGAATTTTTCTATCTTGGGACAGTCCCAATATTATAGATACATACCCCTTCCGTTTTCTCTTCTTCAGGTACTCTTTTTCTCTTCTGTGTTGTTCACGGCTCCTCTCGGTGCGCTCCTCACTGCAACTGTTGGGCGCGATGACATCATGTCCAACATTCAGTGTACAGAATCTTTTGGGCCGGCGGAGAAGCAGGGATTGCAGTCGGGGGGAGCACCTGTCAGGCTTGTGACCTCCACCTTGCTTAACCCGCTTACGTGTTCCGCCAGCCCTTGGCAGGGCCAGACCAAATTATTTTGCGGGCCTTATATGGCCCTCCAGCCTGATGTTCCCCACCCTTGACCTATATAATCGATCATTTATTTTACCCCTCCTGGTGTGTCTACCATGTTGCATATCTTTCCCTTCAATGCTATTTGCAATGTCACCAATAAAGATATTAAAAAGCACTGGTCCAAGTACAGATCTTTGGGGTACTCCACTGGTAACCTTTCCCTCCTGTGAATGCACTTCATCTACTATAACACTCTGTTTTCTATCCTGCAACCAAGATCTTATCCATCTTAGATTCCAATCCCAAGCTTTTGAGGCTATTTAACAGTCTGCGATGTGGGACAGTGTCAAAAGCCTTACTAAAATCTAGTTAAGCTACATCTCCGATCCCTCTTGATCTATTACTTTTGTAACGCAGTCAAAAAAGTCAGTACGATTTGTTTGACACGATCTTCCCCCAGTAAATCCATGCTGTTTGTGATTCTGTAAGTTACTGGAATTGAGATATTCTACAACTCTTTTTTTAACAGTGTTTCCATCAATTTCCCTACTACTGATGTAAGGCTCACTGGTCTGTATTACTTGCCTCTTCCTTGCTTCCACTTTAGTGCAGTGGGACTACATTCGCTCTTTTCCGGTCCTCTGTAAATATTCCTGTAGCTAGTGACTGGTTGAATTATTCTGTTATTGGTGTTACCAGCACCCCTATAAGCCAGAGCCGTAATATACAATTCTAGTGCCTGGGGCAAGAATGACAAATGCCGCCCCACTAGCCCTCAATTTTAACCAAATGAACCTAAAACCTTCCTAAACTGCGCCCCCCTTCAGCGTTGCGCTCTGGGCGGTCGCCCCCTATTGCACAGCCCTAGTTACGGCCCTGCTATAAGCTCTTTTAGTATCCTTGGATTTATCCCATCTGACTGCATTGATTAAGCCACTCTCAGTTTTGAGAGTTCTGCTAGGACCTTCTCCTCTGTAAATGTACTTGTATCTACCTCATTCTTATGAATATACTTACAGCTTAACTGCGGCCCCTTCCCCTCTTTCTCTGTAGTGAAAACACTGTTGCAGATGCTTCCACCCTGGCTGAAGATTTATATTTATGGTCCCTGCATGGAATAATTAAAAAAAAAAATCACTTAAAAATAAATACAAAAATAAATGGGATACTCATACAAGTATAACTGGCCCTAGTGCTGCCTGCATAGTACTTAGTACTGGTAAAATTGGGGGAAGAAAAATCATGGGGTCCCTCTGGAAATGATCAGTTCCAGCACTGTCAAAATGAATGTGTGTGTGTGTGTGTGTAGGACATTTAGACTGTAAGCTCCATTGGGGCTGGGACTGATGTGAATGACAAATATTCTCTGTACAGCGCTGCATGTTTGCTGGCACCATATAAATAAAATAGGCTATTGCCACATCCCTGGGCAGTGGGTGTTGGTTAATTTGGTAAATAATATAATTAACCATTTTGTCCGTGGTACACTACAGATCCCAGCATGTCCAGGCCACCTTTAAATGCCTGCAATGCTGATGCACATAATACTACAAGCACCAGCATACACATTGCTGACAGGGCACCGCTGGGGCCTGTAGTGCACCAATAATAACACACAGACACTGGTTTTAAAATAAAAATAATTAAATGCCCTCATTCACCTTTCTATTTCTATTTTCCATCTTCTTAGTTCAGGTCATGGGAAACCCTCCCAATTAGAAATATGACTGTATCATAAGCTTTAAACGAATGATACGCTTTAAGCTTATCTAAGGTACATGTACACATTTTGTACTACTCTAAATCGCACCTATCTTAACATACATGCGGCTCAGAATACATAGTAACCTTCGGAATGTAATTCATGCTTATGTTGTAGGAAATACAGTTGTCAAGTCCACTTTAATTTGCAGAGCAGTGATCTTGATCTTATTAAAGTGCTTTTAAGGGCGCAGTGCTAATATATGCATTGTGTAATTATAGAGGTCATATTTTTCATCTATAAGAGATAGTAGACATAAGGGTCTATAGTAATCTGCATGAGGTTCTATAATAACAAATAACAGCATTTGTCCATACTCTGTCTTATTTGTCAAATATCAACAGATATTTCAAAACAAAGATAAATCTGTTATCACTCCTAGCAAATTAACTGTAAGGCCCACACAGAAGTCCTCTTATCATTTTATTAGTTGTCATCTCTTGATTTGAAGGATAGTTTACAGCAGCATTGTTGAAAGATACAGTTAAGTCTCTGCTTTAATTCTTGGCATCACTGCATATCAGTTCTTTTCAACTGGACTTGTGTGACATATAAAATGCTCTACAATAAACAAGATTTATACAAGTACTGTACAAAGAATAACAGTATATACTTCACAACAGCCATTATCCTTTATGTAAAGTTTAACCAATAAGAACAGACCTTTACAAGAGAACAATCCTCATTTCCTGTTGCATTATACTGTTTAACATTCTTCTTAAAAGCCAGACTATGGACAGGCATTTGTATTTCCATTTATGTACCAATCATTCTATATATTCGTTGATGTAATTACAGATAGTATAAATAAACGTCTGTATGTAACATGGCCAGACATATATCCCCGATTAAGGACAGACTGGATGAAGGTAAATGAACCATAACATTTGGTTACTTATAATATGATTAACTGTTCTATTTGCATACTTAAGGGGCAAATCATCAGTGTCTGGAGAACAAAAACAATGACACATTTTATGTAAGCTTTAGAGTTTGCCCATAGCTTACCCAGTGAATACAGTTGTTTTGTTATCTGAAGGCGGGCAAGGGGACATCTGCTCACCAGGCCAGTCTCATAGTGGGCTACAATTTTTGCATTTGCATTTGTTTCCCTTTAAAACGTTCCTAATAGGCTGCTGAGCCCAGTCTCGCCCCCCATTGTGTCTCATTGTGTCACTAGCACCTTGTGATTTAAAGGGCTACATTCTCATACATATTGTCTGAACCCACATAATTGCAGGCTACAGTTTTTGTAGGTGATAAGTACACTTCTTTACTTTATATTCAGAGGTTTAGCTCTCAGAGCCTGCTGAGAGAGGTAATGCAAAAGAAGCTAGGAATAGTTAAATGCCAGCAAGAGAGGCTATTACTCCATAGGCCAGTCTTGTTTTAGCACATGATGGCCAGCACTGAGAAGTTGATGAAGCTTCTACCTTGTGCTACACAGTCAACTCTGCAGAACATCTGAATATAAGACCAATGTGGCTATTAAGTGGAAGTTGCTGGCCAATATGAAATGTAATATAGCAGATTTCAGTACACAACGTAAGAGGAAATAAGCAGCGGAGGTATACAGTTGTTGAACCATTATAGCTAGATATCGCTGCAGTCCTTCCCATAATTACCTACCATGGTAAACTGCAATATGGGTCACTTTCTGTCTCCTGCCCCAGGCCCCCCTCTCCCCCTTCCCTTCAAGAAGGACACAACTTGTCTGTGTCTCAGTTATATGCACAAAAATTTAACAATGATAATTTTCATCCAATAGGGAGTTTCCTGCACTCGTCATTTACATCAACATATCTCATTACACACATAAGAAAGTTAATGGGTACATTTCTACTTTGCAACACAGTTCTTAAAGGGAAAGAAGATGTTCTCACCTTATTTTCAAGCATTGCAATGCTTTGTTGGAAAATGCAAAATGCATATATTCACATATATATGGATATATTCTATACTACCTTGGCTGTAGTTTCCTGGATAGGTTGTTGATTTACATAGGTTCCTGTACTGCGAATGTGAATTGAGAGCTATGCTACAAACAACATTGCTCCCCCAGGTAGGGATCTCAGTCTTTGATAATAAGAGAAATATGTGGTCAACACATAATAATAATATTATTGTTTGGTGCAGCCATTATATACATGTTGATTATTTAGGAGCAATAAAAAAATATTTATATTACATTTAAAAAAAGCTAGACCTTTTTGTAAATGAACTTTGATGGCTTTTGGGCACACCAATAATTTTAGTAAAAGGTAATATTTTTTAATGAACATGTAATCAGTATGGAGAAACTATACCTTCTAAATTGGCCATTTTTAACATGCAGATGTAGTATGGATGTTTAATGGAGTTTATCTGAATGTATTTTACAGACTTACAAATTGTGTTTTTGCTGTTGGAGGGAAGGAAACTAATATACAGATGGCATTTATATTAGCATGAAATGTCTTTTTACCTGATGTTACCATTTCCCAAACATTTATCAAGATTTCTTTATAGGCCGTTAGTAACATCAACCAATATCCTGCTGTATGGAATGCGGGCATCTCGCATCAGTCACTATTAATGCAGGTTTGTGCATCTGTCAGTGCAAGAAAATGCAGTTTTCTACACCAAATCTTTTGTCTTTCTACATTTCAGAGGACATTTCAGAAATTATAACCTATAGATCTATATCGTGCTTCCCTCTTTGGCCATTTGAAATACTGAGAGGTGCGCCAATTTACGTTTTCTTTACTACAGAATGGTTAAAAATCTTTTATACAGGGTAAAGTATGTTTTCCAACTATTAGTGAAATCATAATTTTGATTGGCCCTTGTAAAAAAAATTGAATAACACCCCTACCAACAAGGAGATGAGAGAACCAACAATGTGAGGGAGAGAGAAATAGATTTTCTTTTTCAAATTATTTTTGTTTTTTTGAGTTAAGGTGATTAAAATGGATTATTATAATTAGGTGTTTGTTAATGGTTGTATGTATAACATACTACTTTTTTATCAGTATCTATCAATGTTTGTACATTTTTGACCATTTTGAATTTAGGCTGATATTTCTAGTAGCTTTTTAGACTATGAACTGTTAAGTCTTTCAGGTGAATTCACAACTTAAATGTGCAATCACTTATAAACTTTATTTTGCTTTAATAGGAACTTTTGTAATTTTTTAATATTAAGCTCAGGCTCATTTTATCAGTATATTCTCCTTTAACTCACTTTCCCTTTGCAAAATTGCTCAGTGGGGAGATTTATATGGCTGCCACTGAGTCTCCGAAATGGAGATATTTGGTTTCTGTTTCTTCCCACAAGAGTGTAACCTTTTTTGGTAATCTGTGCCAGTCAGTCACCGATCTCCACATTGGTCAAATGATGGCAGTGAAAGGGTGGGTGTGGTTTTATGCTAAAATCTTTCCAAAATCTGTCTGCTCACTACATCATATCATATGACTGTGGTTACCGTGGTAATCTTATAACGCCTATCAAACTATATATCAATAATAGCAGCTTGAATCAAAACCCTAGTGAAAAACGAACAACTCTGATGTCTTCTTACATGTAATCAGAGTGGTTAATGTTAAAGATATACACTTCATTTTTAGAGTGGATGGCACCTTTTTAAACATTCATTCATTTATTCATCCCAGCTTACCACAAGTTAAAAAATAGTCATAAAGAGCAGGGACAGACCATTATGTACCAGGTGACATAATTCATGTAGAAATAAAATCATGAAGCAAACCACTCATTGGGGCATATTCAATTGGGCGTGATGTTCCTGAGAACATTGTGGCCCTACTTATATACGGTAAAAAGTAACGCTTACTTTTGCTTGCACCTCTGTGGGGCGCGAAAAAAAATCTCAGCGTAGTGTCTCGCGGCTGTTGCGGGATACTATGTGGCAATTTCTTTTAGAATTGGATCTTTCCCATTGTGTATAACCAGTGCGAAAGTAATTTGATTTGGGGTAATAACTATAGTTGTCACTCAATTAACAGAGTATCAGCTACAGAGAAAAATAAAATATTAATTTCTTAAGTAATGCAATTTGGTAAATATTAAATCTGCAATAATAATAATTTAACGATTAAATACTGAGAAAATGTACTTTTCATTTGAAGAAAATCACATTTACTTATATGCGAAAAATATCGCGAGACTAATAGTTATTTTGGCAACTGTAACATTTTGTCTGTGTGTATTACATTGTTAGACAGACGTCCATCAATCTCTCTGTGTATTTACCTGCTCAGGGGGAAGCACCACCAACTTGGGTTGATGAATGTGCACATCTACCCAAAAAAATGTAATGTCTTTTAATTTTTCACATCATGACAATTGTTTGAGTTCACCAAAAAATATTATTTGTCTATGTGTGGCTTTAAAGTGCACAATCCTAAATTGTTTTACATTCTTACATATTTTTGTCTATTTTCAGTCTTCAGCACACAAGCTGTGGGTGGACTATATTTCCCACAAAGCTTTATCTGCGGGGGACAAAGATTCATGGGAGGCAGAGTCTAACAACAACTATATTGCCCAATGATGTCCATACCTACTTGCTTTGTGTTGTTTCTGTCTTGTCAGTGATATACATAATTTACACATTAACATAAAATGTAAAAATGAATACTAGTTTGCAGACAAATGATTGAATTCTGCTATGGTAGGATTCATTCTAGTGATGTTGCATTGTGACATGGTAGGCACTCATGATATGCATTTTCATAGTAACTGAACCATGTTAATTGATAAGGTATACTTTCTCTATGTTACATAAACAATCCCATACATGTTATGTATACAATCCCCTCTAACATAATAAGGTTACATATATAGTATAATAACCTCCAATAAAATAGCACGATCAGACCATATATACCAACCTACTGGAATGGCAGAAAGAGCTAATTACTTGTATATAGTTGTGTTCATCAGTATGTAACATTGTCCGACAATTTTGACCATTTTGAATTTTGGTTGATGATGAGATATTTCTAGTAGCCTTTTAAACAATGAGATTTCAAAGGTGTTGTTTCTGTGAAGCTGTCAGACAAATCAAAATTAGGTCAAGTCAAATCACTATTTGGGAATGTGGGTATTGCACTGTTTGACAGGCACTCATAAGTCTTCATACTGTGCCCATCTGCATGATAAATCAAATAAATATAATGTCATCAAACCATGTTTCTTCCTGACAACTGTTCTCACAAAGTATTATTTTCTTACAGTCCTCAGAACCCTAGCTGTGGGTGAACTACTTCTTTCACAGTGCTTTACATGTGGCTGATAAAACATCATGGGAAGATATAAAATATAGTGCTTACAGCAACCAGAAGACAAGAGACAATACCAGATACTAAAAAACTTGTACTCCAGAATAGACTTTTATATGGCAATGAATGATACCTCTATGTCTTGTTCAGACCGTTCTACAGCAATTTGGTATAGGTGATTATATTACTAAAGATTCCCCTGATAGCCGCTAACTGCTAGAGGGGTGAGTCCATTCTGCGATCCTGATAGAATTACAATTGGCAACCATATTTGCTGGTCAACGGGCTTTGTCGCTGCTCACTAATATAACTATTTTTAGATTTTTGCGGGCACATAGGTCTATGAGCAAAACCATGAGGACACCACTCCCACCTATCCTTCTACCCCCTTTGATACAGATACCTGATTGTTTAAAGTTCTTAAAAAAAAAGTGAATATTATACTTTTTTATACCTGTTTGTACATATAATTTCTGTATCTTTATGTAATCTTCAGTAGATTGAAAAAAGAAAAAAAAACTACTTATACATATGAACTTCATTTTTTTCTTCCATGATGCATTCACTGATTGAAGAGAATGGTCAACAACAAAGGATAATTTGATGTGTGCTTTTATAGAAGAAAATAATGTAAGACAGAAATGCCTTTTATTATCAGAGAGAATATTATACAAAAATACCATGAAGCCTTAATCTTTTAAAAGTAATTCTATATGTAAGTGGTTTAAGTGTGCAATTTCTTTACCCTTACATAATTAATCCATAAGGTGGAGTATGAAAACGCACTCTTACAGGATACCACCCATGTATTTAAATTCATATCCCCAAATTGACAATTCATCATTATTTATTTTATTTTCCCGCTTAAATCTTGAAAAAAAGAGCACTTACACATGCTGATTTTAACACATATTCTTGACCAAAGCAGAATCCAGCCCAAATAAATCAAGACACTTTGCAAAGCAACTAATCCATGTTTTCACCCTCCCCCATCCCCTAAGTAGCTCTCATTGATCACATTATGACAATAGCTCTTGACAAGCAGCCAACCATTATCATTTAGAGATGTTTTGAGCAGGTTTCAATATAGAACCCCGATATGTTGTAGAAAAGTTGGAGAGTTTAACAGTTGTGTTTTAATTGTTAGACAGAATAGTTTTAACAATGTTTTGCAAATCATTTTGTTATCATTTGGCGGTATGGAGGTCTGTTATGTTAGTTTCCTTTCCATGTTTGTGCTAGGGATTAAAGATCATGGACCTCATTTAGAGTTGGACGCAAAGTCCGTTTTAGGCGCATCCAACAAAAAAACACTATCATGCATGTGCAGAAAGCACCAAATCCGCCTGCATTTTGGACACTTGCCCCTAAAATAGACTTTGCGTCCGACTCTAGATGAGGTCCCATGTGTACTATGTTAAACAAATTCATCAACAAAACAGCTAAGTTAATGAGACACAAGCTTTTCTGAAACGTAAGCCATGAATTGTTATTAAAATACAAGATATAAATGTATACAAGCGCTGCATGCAAAAAGTAACCATAAACCAAGTGTATGGAACTGATAATAAGACAGCAAACACGCATGGTATGCAATGGGTACATTGTGTCGCATAGCAGAAGGATTTTTTGATGATTTCTATATATGTAGAATGCAAAAGAAATAATACAGAATAGTTAAACAGCTTGCAGATGAAGGGTGCTATGGTATATGTCTCAATTAAACTCTAACAACTAATAGTTCCTAATATACTCTCAACATTAAAGGACCAGTAAACATAAATTTAAAATATTTTTTAATTTTAAATCCACCATTCTTAAAAATGTCTTGCTCACTCTCCAGGATTACACTATCTGCCTGCCCCATTAGCTGTTATGTTATGGCCGGACTCCATCAGAAGAGTCCTACAACACCTATGCCTTGCTCTCAGCTCTCCCTCTCTAGTTCATAGATGATGTAGTAGTAATAGAACTATTGCTGAAGCTAGAGCTGCAGAATATCTCACGGTGACCAGTGGTGTTGGAGCTGGTATGTGTCTTGGTGTAGTAGCCACACAGTGCCTAATGGTGTTGGAGCTGGTGTGTGTCTTGGTACAGTAGCCACACAGTGCCTAATGGTGTTGGAGCTGGTGTGTGTCTTGGTGCAGTAGCCACACAGTGTCTAATGGTGTTGGAGTTGGTGTGTGTCTTGGTGTAGTAGCCACACAGTGTCTAATGGTGTTAGAGCTGGTGTGTGTCTTGGTGTAGTAGCCACACAGTGTCTAATGGTGTTGGAGCTGGTGTGTGTCTTGGTGTAGTAGCCACACAGTGTCTAATGGTGTTGGAGCTGGTGTGTGTCTTGGTGTAGTAGCCACACAGTGTCTAATGGTGTTGGAGCTGGTGTGTGTCTTGGTGTAGTAGCCACACAGTGTCTAATGGTGTTGGAGCTGGTGTGTGTCTTGGTGTAGTAGCTACACAGTGTCTAATGGTGTTGGAGCTGGTGTGTCTCTTGGTGTGGTGACTATACAGTACACTATGGTATTAGAGCTGGTGTGTGTCTTGTGGTACAGTAGCTGCACAGCACCTTGCCATGCACGTTTGTGGATTGCTTTATAAAATGTTGATTTCTCTAAGGTCAAGAATTACTAATAGGTTCAAAACTAATTTTTGTTGTTCAATATCAAGAGATGTGCTCGATTGAGGTTGAAGGTCAGTTTCACCTGGGAACTATCAAGTACCCTATGACAAACTCAGTTCTAACTACAGGGGTCATTTAAAATCTATTCATTAGTAGTACATAATCTATTCCTTGTGGAATGCTTGTGAAGTACAGAATTTCTAATACTCTCTAGTTACTAACATTGCATTTAGGTGCAAAAGTTCCACTAAACCATAGCAATCAATCAGACACTCACTGACTAATTTGCACTAGACAGGTAACAATTATTTGCTGAAAGCCGATTGCTGATGGATTGCTGTGTATAAGTTTTGTACCTAAAGACATTGTTAATAAATGAGCCCTTCTGTCTGGTTTCATGGTGACTATTAATAGAGAAACTGCGGAGGTTTGACAAAAGGCATTGGTGAATTATGTGGAAAATACAACAATTGAAACATGACAAGTTAAAATTTAAGGCCTTAACATGAGCATTCTTTTAGAAATCTTCTATGTACCATATTTACAGATACTATAATATATATTTTTCGTTAAGAGTAACAGTATTCTGTTCACAGTGCCAATATCTGTACAGGTAGCAGTTTTCACAATGCGACAGTATTTGGCATGAGGATCAGTAGCTCAGTATATACAGAAAAAGGTACAGATGCAAAAATACATCTGTTGCAATTACATTTATAAACCCTCTGTCATACCAATGATACAGTGGCCATGTGTTGTTGAAAAAAAAAAAGCCAAACACGTCCTGCCAACAGTTTATGTGGCCATTGTTCTCCTTTTACAGAAAGAGACACACTGCTCGTTAATCCAAAGTGGTGTGAAAACATTCAAAAGTGTCTGTACATTTGTAGGGTAGTTTGGGTAGTGCTTCATTTACATTTACATTTTGTTCTGATCTAGAGAATATAAAATGTAAAAATAAAAAAGAGTATCTTATTTGTGATCTTTTACATAATAATAATATTACAAAGTTGTCCTCTCAGACAGATCTCGTCTGAGTCCAGTTGTTGCTGGTGTTTTTTTGTGTGGTTGTTTACTCTTGCGGACGTGGTGGCGTGGTACTCCAGAGGTTGGGGATAGCTGCACTAAGCTCTGAGAAGTAGTTCCGAAAGTGCTATATGCTGCTACATTACTCTGGATATGGCGTATTCTAGTTGCAAAGTTCATCCAGGAACATATCCACATATCTTTGTGTCCTCAGTTCTCCGTCATTCAGTTTGATCACTGGAAATTAGGGATGCTGGTCTTGCTCATACTGACATAATAAAGGCTGATATAATAAGATACCAGACTGAGCAGTAGATTACCCAGATAACTATACTCTGCTTCCTTCTGAACTTCCTTAAACCTGTTGTGGCAACAACAGGCAACCTGCGCCTTATATGAATCCCTCTTCATTGAAAGCAGCAAAGAAAAGGACAGCATTGCTACAGAGAAGAAGACATTGTCACTAGGGGGCGCCACCTTCACTGATCTTTTGGTCTTCTTTGCCTTCAGTTACCGGTCCCAAGCGATCATTGCTCTTGCTGCGCTGCTTGTGTAATAGGGCCCTCCACTTGGACTTGTTCTTCCTGAGGTGATTTAGCATATTTACAGATAGAGGAGTGTCCCCCGTAAATCTTGCCCACTCCACAAACAGTGGCTCTGCAATGTAGGTTATGAAGCCTTTGAGAAATTGAAAATAAATATGTAAGGTGATAAGGTAAACATCTTGAAAAACATGAAAAACCAAACTCATAGGTGAAATGACAGAAAATACATACACATTGTGATACTGGATTGTATTTCACTGACACAAAAGAAAACAAAAAAGAAGAGAGAGGAGAGGGAGAGAGAGATTCTTTTGAGGTGTAAGTGGTACCAATCCTTATGCCTTATGTCCATAAGTGTGGAAATACTCTTTTAAAATGGAAATAAAATAAGTTGGCCGACTTCAAGATGGCCGCAGACCCTAAAAAGTTTTCAACCACACCCAGATCATATGAGGAGACACTTGATTAATATTTCATTCCTCATTTCTGTTTCCACACTTATGGGCCCCTGTATTTTTTTCTATGCTGAAAGCTACAATAACGACTCAATACATTCCCAGTACTACCATTTGGCTCAGGATGCCCATTTTGTCCATTATTAAAATAACCCAGGTCTCCATGAGCAGGATTACAGTAAGCATGTCATTGGATGTATCATTGCTTTGCGTGCCAAATGTATATTATTAAATGTATATATTATATATAGATACAATATATCTGCTAACCATTTAATCTATTATATCTGTAAAACATATGAAAGAGTTTAGGTGTACTTACCAACTTGTATACTAGGAATTAAATCCTTCTGTTGATTGCAAAGTGGACTTATTTCTAGGCCAAACTTCCGTTCAAGGTCTCCTAGGAAGCAAATATAAAAAGCTTGTGTTTAGTTCTCAGCCATTACCTTACTAACTGACTGCATACACATTACATGCCCACTGGATATTTAGGTTGCAGAAATACAACTCACAGCAATAGAATTTTTCTAAGAAATCGTTTATGTACCATTAAGACGTCAACTCTTGAATGAGAACAATTTACTTTATGAGAAGTGAAAATTGAAGAGTGGAGTTCTTTATAAGGAAATTGTTGTCTTCTGTTTTCCTTGAAGAATACAAAACTGTCATTTCACGAATGGCCTCTTGGAGGCAACAAAGCTTTGTTGTTGGGTTGTAGTGAGGCGATATCACTTTCTGTAAAGCTGTAACTGCAATATTGTTGAAGAGGAGCGCTATGGTCCGTCTCCTTCCCTGGTGGTCAAGTAACCAGAAGTGGGGTGCCACCGCGTCCTGTCTGGTTTAACTTACTGTGCATGCATGCCCTCTATGCCCCCCGTTCCTGTCTCTCTCTCCCATTTCTGTATATCCGGCTAGCAGCATGGCTGTAACGCTGCTGCGTATGTAACTGTGCTAATTTTGGACTCTGCACAGGGGTGCATCTTACATGTGCTGCACTGTCTGTCCTATATATAATAAATAGTATATGTACTTCATGGCTGTGTGGTACATCGAAGTCTCACTGAGACTACATATATATGTGTATCTGTGTTCCACAAGACCTGCTCCATACTGCTGTACACAAGATTGTTGTTTACCTGTAAGGTACATATATCCTGTATCCTGCATTACAGACGTTACTTCACTATATCCTGTGATAATACACCATCAATCTGATTAAGTTACTAACGTGTGGCCTAACATCCTTCTCACATTCTGCTAACACCTATTACAGACATCGGCCCATATGTTCTGCCAATAGGTTACACCAGTAAATATTAGGTAGGTGAAGTAGTATACTTTTCAAATGTTTTAAGATAGTTATAGTTCTGTTAACAGTTTGTTCAAAGTCTGTACTCGCTGCACCTGTCTTGGTGGTAGGCCTCAAGCTGGGTTCTCAGTTTTTACACAGGCCATGGAAGCCTTTGAATCCACCTGGTTTAAAGGACCTCTTAAGGATGGAGCCTGATTATTAGCAGCAGACTGCTGGAATGTGAAGCTGGTTTACCAGCTAGACTGTCTGGGCATCTCCTGGCAGTATTATAACTTCATACGGGGCGTGGTTCTGGCAAGTGCCAACACTTGGGAGCTGCAGCCAGAGATAAACTGACGCCAATGGCAAATACTAGGCCGCAGCCGGTAGGCCACGGTCAAACAACTGCTGGCTGGCCACGGCTCCCAGCTTTATTATTGGATATGCGGTTGTTTGCTGCTTGATTTGGGTTCCCCAGGGGAGCAAATTGGGAGGCCAGGTGTTCTGTATGAGCCATGCTCCTGCGTTTGCAACATATATAGAGACTTTGCACTAACATTGAGAATGGTTTGCAAATTATTATTTAAGAACTCATTGAGAATGGTGATTACTGAGACTGACACTAATATCACTAACTTTTATGGACGTTTTGAGAGACTGTGGTTTCATAACAAATCATAGGGACCAATATATGTTTTAATATTGTATGGTGCTTTAGCAGTAAATATATTGATTTATTATACATCTTCTCTTACTCAATTATTAATAAATGGAACGATTTATAGATAGTAAACATTATTCTTGTGGCTTATATATATATATATATATATATATATATATACACACACATTGAAGATGTGTTTTTAACTTGCATCTGCACATAAAGCCTTTGTTCTAGGGATGTATAATCGTTATATTGTGCTTCCATGAGGTGCTCTACATTTAAAGGATGTGACACACTTCAGAGTGTCCTTGTTGTTACACCTAATGGTCGCAGCAAAGTGATCTTAACCTGCAAGGCTGGCCGAAGTGTGAATGTGACATTTTGTAACTGTTCTTACAGTACCTGTGGGGATCTGCATGTCAATTGACAGTGAGTGGTGAGCATCCTGCATTTCCATTGCACGTACCACCCATGAGTACATCCCAAAGTACTGGCACAAGCTTTGTTTATCCTTTCAGGAAAGATTTATTCGACGTATGTCACTAGAATACCTACACTCCCCCCCTCCAACCAATTTAATTCATGCATCAAACTAAAGCGACAGGCGCAGACTAAAGGCAGCGAACAGTTGTATAAGCTCATGTGCTGGGAACTGTTAGGATCCACATGCAGTTCACAAAGCCTTGGGTAAACAGAGGAATGGTGCAGCCAAGAAATGGACAAGACATTAAGCTTTTAAAATATAGTGTTTCAGTGGCGTTCTAATTTAACCAAAATAACATATGACTAGAAGTATGTATATACACTAACATATTTATCAAATGTAAAGTATCTCAATATTATTCCATTATTATAATAACATTAAAATATGTATGCTGTTTTGGACACTAATGCTAACAAAAACTTTTCATGTTGTCTACATAATTTGGCCTTAGATGTGAGTCGGTAAAATAAACACAGCAGAGCCACATTTCAGGATGTGGAGCAAGTACAGGAAGCAGAGAGGGGTACTTCACTCAAGCAGTAGTGGTCGGTAAGCATAGATGACTGCATACAAGGATATGTAAATCCTGAGGCTCAGTTTACTAGGAACACTAAATCTCTGAGTCTGCAATGCACAGTCTATATTTCCTAACTTCTGCTCTATTACAGAAAGGAAATGAGCAAATGCTAATTTACTTTTAGTTTGCTAACTGATTCAGAAACTTAGCCTTGAACTAAGTGGACATTTTGGCCTCTGCTTAAATAAACAGATGGGAGGTATTGGTTTGTCCGAGGGACTAGCTGCTTTGAATTTCTGGCAATATCTAACCTTGTCTGTAGAATTCTTCGCAGACCCTTTCACTCCACTGCTTGCTCAGTTCCCACACACGGCAAGGATTGCAGATGTCAGCGCACTTCAGGGCAATCTGCAAAACACAATGGTTCGGTGATGGTGGGTTTTGTGCCATTTATTAATCTGTAAATGTACCAGGACTCAAAATCAGTTAATTTACAATTAATGTACAGTATATAACTTGGTGTGTAAATAAACATCCAAACGGAGTAAAAGGTTAATGGACTCTGTATGTCCAGATCATGGTACCATGCACCACAGTAGTAAATCATGGTTTCTCATTGTTTCTGACCTATTAATGTGAATGGCAGAATCCGAGGTGACAGCTCTGGACTGAATAGAAATGACATTCCTGAGCTATGTACCAGTGCATGGTCTACGTGTTCAGGTAGCAATTGGACATTTAACTGTCTGTGTGGACTGAGCTATTATTACCTGTAACATAAAATGTCTGTGATCTGGATCAGTCAAGATGAGATCTTTGTTGTCGAGGTGATCTTTAAAACGACCAAGAAACTCATTCTGACGATTGATGTCTGTTGATAATATCAAGGAGCCCAACTGCTGTTCGATATCCTGCCTGAAGTAATAACATCACACGGTAAGACCAAAAAACTAGAAGTCTGTTTAGTTGTACATCAGAAGAATGGTATTATAGATCATGTATCTTCTGCTTTAAGACATTTGCTCTGTGCTTAAGAATCTCTTTTGCATTTTAAATCTGACGAGTTACATGAAGAGCAATGTCCTGTTGTTTCATACTACTTACGTTGTTTCCTTTGAGAGATGTGCTAATAGCCTTGATTCCCTCAGCATGCCAACAGTGGACCTCCAGTGGTGGTTCTCTAAAACAGATGTGTTCTATTGAAGGAAACAACCACGATAAATGTCAACCACAGACTCTTCAAGTAATCGTTATTTTATACTAATAGTGCCTGTTTATTTATCCCAAACTTATTATGTAAAACCAGTCATTTGGCATTACACTACCACAGCTTGGCGTCATGCCCGTGCTCTATCAATTCTCGTGTGTTGTGTGTTTACAATGAGCTGTTTGTGAGACAACCAGTTAAATTATCATACAGTTCTACATGCCATAGTGTCCCATCTGCTCTTTGTAGCTTTCTTCGTGGTGCATGACTAGTAAGGGCAAAAGTCACAGTGCACCTTTTGGTGGAATAAGTGTAACAAGGGTGGTGAGAAAAGCGCACAAAGAGATGCATCTACAGGCTCATAGACGTTAATATCAGAAACAGCACATGGTAAAGGCATAATATGTTATTATAACCAGTGCTCTGGGTAGAAAGCTGATCAGTCAATACTGCATTGCACAAAAATAATAATTTGCAGTTACATATTGATAGGACGGCCATTGCTCCTAAGAAAAATACAAGACAAATCCTCCTCCCCACATGAATCCCACAGTCACTCTCACCTGGTACAGACTTGCAAGATGATGTTTAGTTTTTATCAAAAATGGCTGGTTAACTCCTGGATGATCCACATCATGTGCTGCTGCTGCTAGCAGCCCGAGCATTACGTCCAGAGGGCTGAGATAGCTGGCAAGCTGTGAGAAGCAAGCAGAGCTTTACTTGTCTGCAAAGTGTAGGTACAAGTACAGCAGATTTGTATGTTCTAACTGATGTAATATGGATTGAAGCAGGCATGGAGAGATCTGTACTTTGTGTCAATGGAGATATAGCTCAGCAAGGGCACCCAGATTTTTTAAAACGGGCAACTGGGACACAAAAGTCCACAAAAGCATCACGTTTCCTTTTTGCTGAAAAACACTTCCAAATAATTGACAGAATGTATTCCTATGAATCTTGGTATATTTGAATATTTCTGTATGGCTGCCCTAGACAACACAGCCCTACAATAGCCCTCAAGTCAGCATCAGCCAAAACTGCACTTCCCTGGAGTAGCAGTGAGCCCAAGGCATTTAAGGAAAGTCTAGAGCCAGGGTAATGACATGTGATCCAACTATTTTCTTTCACATTGCTTATCACAGAACTATTCTGAGAACTTGTAGATGCAAAGCTAGGATTACAGCCATTGATGTTAAATGATGACGTATATTTTAATAAACACATAGGGCCTGATTAATTTTTGAACGCAACCTACAAGCAAGTTATGTTTTTAAAACAAGCAGGGAACTTGAGTGTACGTGGGCCCGTATTCAAATGCAAGTGGATCTCAAGATTCGTTTTCAATTGAATCTGGGTATAATTACGCTCTACCTGAACAGTATATGTCATATGTTAAGGATAGAGGATACACACATGCATATGTGCAATATAAAGTCCCACCAGAACGTATGAAATAAATGAAATTACCAACACATAATACTATAATCATTAATAAAAATCTGTTTTTAATTTTTTTTAATCTTACGTGCAGACACATGTTCTGTGCTATCTAGTAGAACCCATATGTGTAGTTTTTAAAACAAAGACTATGCCATGTTCGTCATCATTATCAGTCAGCACTTACATCCACCCTGTAGCTGGTGCAAATGATACGGCTAAAAACCACGTACTTAAGAGAAACCCAGAATCTCTAGTCTTAGACAGTAGTGTCATTTGCGTTCAGACATGAATTACATGTAGACACGTTCTTAGGAGTAAAGTCAGTTTCTGTGCATCCCCAGAGCGATTTCACGTAAGATACAGCACACAAAGGGACTTATGTCCAAAGATGAACCAGGCCCAAAATATGGAGAGAGGCAGAGTAACAGCAATGTCTGAGGCCCAGAAATCATACTAATCCTAGGGCGCCATAGTGTGTCTGTCATGGCTCTGAGTAGTGTAATGGTTAATAAGCTAAAATAAATTGTGGAAAGCAAACACATTACAGGATGGTTACAGACTCTTATCACTAATGGATAGTTTCCACATTCTTGTAGTTTAGTAATATTACTAATATGGCAGGCAATGAACGTTCAACTTGTTAAAATGTACCAGGGTCAATTAAGTCCTATCACATCCCACAAGTATAGTAAGGTCAAAATAAATGATTTTAAGATCATGAAAATATTGTCGGAAGTAGTGAAACTATATAGACAACAATAAGGAAGGGTCTTTATACCTATTAGCTTTTAAAAACCTATTATTAGCATTAGAAATGCAATTAAACAACACACACACACCCTGTTATTAGACAGTAGATCATACCTTGGGCTCTTTCAAATAGCAGTGCATAGCTTGTGTGACGTCTGCAGCATGGACAGCATTATGATATGGGTTTTGGCTGTGGTAATCTTCTTGAACCATAACTACAATGAATAATTAATAATGTTGGTGAGTCATTATATTTATGTTAAGCAATGTCATTTTAACAGAAGAAAGAAAAAAAGTTAAATATACTATATATATATATATATATATATATATATATATATATATAAAGAGAGAGAGAGATATGTGTGTGTGTGTATATATATACACACATTGGACAAAGTGCACCCAGAAATATCACAAAATGTAACCATTTAAAAGTATAGGATGAAAGCCGAGGTGGTGCAAACTATCTTGCAGAGCGGAAATGGATGTGCTGCCTTAAAACAAAGCATTAAAAACCAACAAAGATGTGCCCTTTTCATCCCTTCAACCCAAGCCTCATGTTTGCTACCATTACCAGGCACACCGATGCAACTTACTCTGTACTTTGCATGGAATGCCCTCACTCCATCAAACTCAACACAGCCTAATATAGCATATAGGAGAGATGAGGGACTTACAAAACTAACTTTATAAAATATGATTAAGAATTAGTTTATTAGATAGCAGTACACAATTGCTGTAGCATAACCACAAAGCAAAATAAAACAGGACCCAGGGAAATGTTGGATATATTTTGATTTATTAAATCTTACTAAGTTGTGGGGATCCTTCTGTACAAGGTTGTACATTATGCCCAGAGGATTGAAGGTCACAGTAGAAACGGAATGTTTAGGACATCACCATCTCTGGATTATTATACCAAGTACCTATTAAATTCACTTTCAGTAAACTCTTCTTCTAATCAACTGACTGAATTTGATTTCAAAACCACTGTTTCTGACATGGATTTTAGCAATATAACCACAAGGATGCAACTTTGTTACCCAACATTTGGGAGTCTACATTTGAAAGAATCTCTGTGATTTTGACTAAAAAGACTTTCACACATTGGGACAACAGGACCTATACCAGAAGCTTTTGTGTCCCTTCCTATCTTGGGACACCTTTGGTCCCTTCCTGAGTTTTTGCCCAGTGTTATATGGTATATGATGTTAAGTTAATAAAAGATACAATACTGTAGGATTCTTGTGGTTATGAGAATTTGTGAAACATGTTATTTACATGCAAATTACACTATGCTGTTGGCTTAAATAAAACAAAGTGGAAAAAGGGGCATTCACCCTTATTTCAGGCCAATGGAAGAACATAGATATGTAACTATTGTTAGAAACGTGTATTGCGACGGATCCCAGTCAATTTTGTGATTGCATTAATAAAAGTAGACCTACCTAGAAATCTGTGTAGTTTCACCATGTCAAGCTGGAAGTGATGGATAAGCCCGTGGACGTTGAATAGATGACACAGCAATGTTACTAGGCTGTTACCTTGTAGAGAAGAAATATGCTGTTTGTATATGCATTATTTACAAAATATGTTTTCAAAAATAGACATTTTTTACATCGTTAATCACATTTTTCAACAGTTTTTTCACAACTCTAGAGAGTAAGGATGGTGTGGAGGGGATAGCTATTATTTCTAACTACAACAGATTAGTCTCCTGGTACCCCAAGGTGCAGGATTGTTTACCTTTTCTATTTTTGACATTTCCACTATAATACATGACTGTTGTCTGCAGCGCTGACTGTGAGCCAATGAATATGGGCAATATTGTGTATCACAAAAGTGTATTCATTCTACAGCTGGCAGAAAGGTAATACGGTTACCGAAAGTTCTTTATGTTCATTGCAGAGATGGATCAGAAAAAATCAATACTACTCATACAGGAGTTCTAGGTTATTATAGAACTTGGAAACTCTGATGTGTGTATACACATTTTCTCTGGCCTGTGCACACTTTAAGCTGTTTTGTGTCAACTATTCAATTTACTTATTACTTTTAACATTACTGCAACTTTTTTGCCAGTTCGGTACAAACAATAGCGTTCTACTACAGGTCTCATTAAGTATGTTGAATGGCACATGGTAAGGAGTCCTGTATTTTGAGATTTATAAAAAAAAACTATTGACTGAGCTATGTTTTAAGTAATTAGGTTTTTCAGCTATATGTCTGGAGGACTGGTCTTTCCAGTGCCAGCCTGGAGATGATAGGACACATCACAAAATTACATTTTATACTACAGAAACAATAACATACAATAATTTGATTAAATTATTGGTTTTGGAACTTTAGGGTAAATATAAAGTTTCCTTGAGTCAGAAATGATTATGGGCCAATTTAGGCTTAAGCACCAACAGTGGATCCTTTGGCAACTGATCAATTCAAAGCTGGTGGTATCTAACATATGGTAGTCCTTTGAATCACAAGCCATGTAGATAATTTAGCCATCAGTTTAACTGTTCCCATCTAAATACCAACAACAACATTAAGACACCAATACCGACATTGTCATGAAGAGCTCTGCCACAGGGCCCCTAGCATGTGAATATGGGTTTGCCTAATGAGAATTTTCTTTAGTATACATTGTCCAAATGACCTCCTGCTGCTCTATATATATAAGATCTTCTGTAAATTACTTGAAGCCACATAAGTGTCTATTTTAAACTATCACCATCTGCTGACAGATTCAAGCTGATTAGATTTTTGTTATGCAATGCACTATACTGTTAAGCCAGGATTGCAGGCATCACTGTTAATGCTGCATGCTCAGTTAATCTCCTTATGATCACCTTGTTGGACAAGATACATGTCTCTAAGCAGACTAAATCTTCAGAGATATCTGACATCAAGACAGCTGTATCTCACAGGTCAGTTATAAAAATGCATGTGGCAACTGTTCTCAAGCACAACACGTTTGACACATGGTATGTAACAAGTGTTCACACCTGCAGTTCGGGAAGGGTCAATGGAGGAAACTCTATTGAATCCCTAGCATTCACATGCAGTTGAACATGAGTGTAAAGAGAAGGCAGCATCCAAAAGACACTGCTTTGCTTCCAGAACCACTCCCAGGTCTAGACACAAGCAGAAGTGGTTATGGAGTTGTGAAAGCAAGGTTTCTTCTCCTTACTTATTGCATTCTTTTACAAAGTTTATGTATCAAACACAACAATGCCACTATTTGTTGATAGGAGTAAATGAGGTAAATTCACCAGATTGCTCTACACATTAGGTAATATGAAGTACATTTCAGGTAATGTGATATACAAATGTAGCAATTGTCAATTACAATTTCTCTAGGTGTCATCTTAATGTTAAACACCAAACTACTGATAACTTTTACTATGTGTAACCACGTGGTTTGTTGTTTTAGTATTGTATATATATGAGGTTCCAGCCAGAAGTCTGAGTGGAGGTAACTGTCAATCACTTGCAGAAAAAACACACATACGGCTTAATAATTCTAATTGTCTCCCATTAGACCAGAGATGCTGCAATGTGTATTAAAAAATAAATGATTTGACATTGGGTGTCCCATATTCTTCTGCCTCGGTCTCACCACATACAATATGGTTTATTTAGAATGATTATATAAGCCAACATTCTGGCTCTCAAGCTACGGCAGACCCATCAGTGTCTTCTCAGCAGTAATAGAGCCCCTGGGTAAGGCTGGGACTGTATCTGTAACTTGATTGGATAACCATTGCATAGCCTGTAATTGCTGGAATATTTCAAATGTACTTGTACTTTCCTCCCTCTATACCTTCCCTCCCTCCTCCCCTTATTCCCCCTTTTTGGTTTGTTTTATTTATGTTATGTAAATTGCAAAATTTCAATAAAAACTATTATTGAAAAAAAATAAAAATATGATTTAAAAATGAGCAGTGTCCCCAAAGCCTAAACCAGCCCCAATCCTTGATGGCATAGATTGGTTTCCACTACAACAGAGAAAGTGTCGGGTCCCCCTTTGTTAGTGAAACCAGTCCCTAGCTAATCATAGCAGGACTGATGTCTCTAGGATCTACCAACCCTGTACTCTTCCGTACTTTACTGGGCTGTGGGGACTGGGAAATTCAATATGATCAGGTCCCTACCTTGCCCATTATACCAAAAAGTTAAAATAAAGATAAATACATTTTTATTTGGAAAAAAAGACTCCCAAAACCATCATTCACCACTTTATTAAATTTTAAAAAATGGTCTGTTGTAGTAGAAATGGTGAAAAAACAAGAAAACCTCTCCCCTCCCCCCCCCCCCCCAAAAAAATCCTCATATAAACGACACAATCACTCACTATTAATGACTGCTGCTAACTGATTAAAACATGGACTAGCTGGTATCCCCTCTCAAAGCTAGCCAGTTGTCCAAAGTGGGAGAATGCTTGTGGTTGGGTGGGAGGGAAGAGGACTCCCAGGGAATATTGGCTTTGATCATTTTGTGTAGTGTGCAGTTGGGTTGCTTTGTTAAGTGGATTTTTCTAGGTTTTTTCTTTTTTTTTTTGTTTGTTTGTTTTCCATTTGGATCTGGAAAAAAAAATATATTTTCTATTGGGCTACAATGGACCAAGAAATAATTTTTTTTTATTTAATAAAGTGGTAAATACAGGTTTTGTTGAGTTTTATATTTAATTAACTTTATATGAAAAATGTGTATGACCAGGTCGTGAACAGTCCCATCACTAGCCAGCACAGAACTTGTAGCCCCTGGGGAAAGGGCACAATGTTTTCTGTGGCCTCCTACCCTTAGAGGCAGAGCCATGTGCTTGCCAGTTTTACTATAACAGACATCCGTGTTCTCTATGTTAGAGTGGAAGCCAGCCCAGGTTACCAGGAGCTGGACCTGGTTGAGAATTTTATTGGTGGTTGTGGGGCATGCTGTCAATCACTTGCAGCTCGCCACTATTCAGCCACATGTGTTTTTTCTGCAAGTGACTGATACCTCTGCTTAGACCACAGATGACTGTGATGTACTAATTTGAGCCTGGACACTAAAAATATTAATTTGATTAATAAGGCACAGTACGAATGCACTGAATACCATTCATTCATCTGACAAGTGTAGCATGATTCTCTCAAAGGTGGCAGAATAATATATTCCAGTGAATTTCAATATTGCAGTTTGGAAAACACACTTGACATGATGTAATGTGTTTCCTTGAAGTAGCAGCATGCAAAAGAATATTAAAATCAGCCGGCATTAAAAGACAATTTGACATATGCTACATCTGTATGTAATATATCCAACTTACCATTTGTCAGGCGGTCAAACAGGAAAATGTCAAAATTCCACATTCCCACTTTAGATAGCATATGCTGTTAATAAAACAAAAATGATTATATTACAGTGTGGCTTTTTTCTCAACTATAAGTAATTGTGCAGGTAACCTAATGTACATTATTTACATATTATATACAACATGTCTCAGAAAGAAAATATTGTGTATAATGTATATGTACCAAAAATGTAATGTTATAAGTTAATATTTAACAGAACTGGTGTGCACTAAAATACTACCTTAATACACCCAGGAACGGAACTAGAATTCGAAGCAATAATTCACAGTGGGGTGGACAGGAGTCCCACAGACTTTCATTATGTGACATACACAGAGCTTCAGACAAATGTTCATATTGTAGTGTGGTCTACATAACATGACATTCATTTAATTGCGTTGATTCGCTGTTCACCTAGTAAGCCTTCAATATTTTAATCATAAAAACAGTAAGAATAAGCTTCTAGCAACTTATTCCAAATGTGAATAATCCCCAATTAATGACAACCTGGTCGGTATGGAACAAAATAAGACTTAAATGACGGCTTGCATGTAGATAGTCATTCATTTTACCCTTCCTTAGAAATCTAGATTTCCAACATGACATGCATCTATTTAATCATTGGGTGCAGGCAGATATTATCTCTATAAAAGCTCTGACGCTGTATAACAGGTACAACACTATGCAGCCACAACTATCCCCACTGCCTGTAGTCGATTGGAACAACCCTCTAGATGTAGCAACAACAAGATCTCCACATTTTATAATATCATGTTTACTCCCCATGTTTCAGCAGACAGGAGACAGGGATGTCTCCCTGGCTGGCACACTTCCCACAACTACAATTGGACACAATCAGAAATGTATTTATCTATGATAAACATAACTTGACTGCTAGAACATACTGAAAAATATTTGTTCAGGCTTCTTTAAAGGGGCTGTCACTCTACAGGTCCCATAATGTATGACTGAAAAGCTACGCAAACTGCCCTAAATGTGCCTACCAAATTGTGTCCTTATACCATTGTCTCTGGGAATGCCCATATACTAAAAGATTATGGGTTCAAGTTAAAACTATGCGATGGCGGAACTAGTGAGTTTTGTTTCTTTATCCCTAGAGTGGGCTGTGTTAGGGATTACATATCTAACTGTGTACTGCGTCTTATCAGTAGGTGTGGAAGCTTCCATACGGATTGCTTGGTTAGAAAGAAAAACCTTTTAATACATGTTTTTTCCAAGTTAATGATTTGCTCCTATATTGCTCCTGTATGGTAAAACACTGTCATACACAGTAGCTGTAAGTGTAATAAAAGTGATCATCTGATCTTTCTTTTTTTTACTGGAGCAAATGATGTAATATGGGCTAAGTAAAGGTTAGCAGTAAGGCTAGGATAGTATTCCGTTTTGATCTCCCAATATATATCTCTTCTAATTCTTTCTGGCAATAACCTTCTTGATGGACATGATTAGGCATCAGTGGTGCCTGCAATTTAAATGTTGTCCAGAAGTTCACACATAACATTGTGTATAGTATGTATAGCAATATCAGGAGTGCTAGAGTGCAATAAACCTCACATAGATAAAGCCATGTTGATTTATTAAAATATATAAAAAATTGCAGATTATATAACCTTTGGACATTTAGCGACTGACCGTGAACGAGGTTAACAAGGATCCAAAGTATTCCCATGCTATGCGTTTTGGGGAGCATGCCCTTCAACAGGCAATCGATTACAATTTTTAATTATTTTCAATAAATCAACATGGCTTGATCTAGGCAAGGTTGATTTTTCTTTGGTATCTCCATATTGTTACACATTCTGCAATCACTGTTGTGGAGGTGAACACTGGGAGGTAAGTCCCTGAACAGAAGTGCAGCTGGACAGTGGTTAACATTGCAGGTCTCTGCTCTTGCTATCTTCACGTGTATGTGTTTACCATTACTCCCTTTGCAGACGCTAAAGCAGGCCTGTCCAACCTGCGGCCCTCCAGATGTTGTGAAACTACAAGTCCCAGCATGCCCTTTCAGCTATCAACTGGTTGTCTACCAGCAAAGCATGCTGGGGCTTGTAGTTTCACAAGATCTGGAGGGCCGCAGGTTGGACAGGCCTGCGCTAAAGCACTGAGTTTAGTATAACATGCTTTTTTAATTGCTCTGTTTCTAGACATTAAGTGCAGTTTAAAACAGTTACTTCAAACCGCACTAAATTATAGCAATTTATACATTACTCTGAGTTAAAAATGAATGAAACCCCTTCATATTCTGCAAAGTTTAACATTTAGCTGTAAATGTGTATGCCACAATATTCTGCAACCTTAAATTCAAGAAAAAGTTGTTTTGTTTTTCTTTATTTAAAAATGAGCAGCATGCTCTGAGCAGTTGACATGATAAATACAACCTCTGCCTTTTGGGAGACTTGATTGTAAGCATTGTGAATATTGAGAGCTGTCTTTTCATGCTTACCCGTGCTTGGCCAAGATAGTCTTCATCCAATAAATGCAGTGAGGCTTGTGGCACAATTCCACGGAGAAGTCTTGATGCATGAAAATACCTCTGAAAGCTCAAGAGTCTCTTTACTTTTTTCTTAGTGCCAATTTCTCCTGAGTGTGCTGTATCTGTAACAACAACCACCAAATAAAAACAAAACGGTATGAATAGTGATGACTTTAGCTCCAATGTAAAGTTTTAACTACCGGTAACTTACTGCAAATGTTATGCCATCTCTGACTACTTACTTCAAAAGTTTGTAAAACATGCATACTATTTTTTTTTTCAAATCAAGTACAGTACTTTATGCAGTATCACCAGATTTGTCATCTGATATGAGGAACCCAGAGTGCAACTTGTCATCTTTGCCTTGGGCCCAAACACTGGCAAAGGGAACTGCAATATTGCAGTCTCCACTACAAACATTTCTTTACTGCTCATGTGCCCCAAAATGCATCAGCATTTAAATTTGAACATATCCTAGTCTTGCAGCCCTTATTCCTGGAAAGACAGAATGGGGTGGGCAAGGTCAGGTTGAATTCAGCACCCCCTCAAGATGCTATCTAATTAGACTTGGACACAACCCTAGATACACTATTTAGAGGCGTGTCTTTTAGGCATAGTATAAAGGTACGTGATGACGACATCTGCAAAACTATCTAGCTGCTTGTGGCCCTCTATTCTGAATTTTTATTCGCAATTTCCATTTGGACTATCGCAGGAAAGATTCCCATTGGAATTTAAAAGCATTTAACAACAAATATGAGGCTATATGGAAACTCTCTCTTGTGTGTATAACTCTTCATTATATTATATTGTGTACAAATAGGTTAATGCGACTTTTGCATTTACTAATAACGCTATCAAGCTGTCTCTCTATGCAATCTTGGGGCATAAGTCTATGGATCTGTATGCCTAATGTAGAAATTCTGCTGTGTTGTAGGTTGGATGTATCTTGTGATATGTGCCACTCAATATACACATGTACGTCCAGGGCTCAAATGTGTAAACGCTAAATCAGGCCCAAAGGCTTTCGATGAGCACATACTATTTTTTATATTCTAAATATAATTGTACAGTACATTATTTTGATTTATAAATCAATTCTGCCACTTATTTAGCTTATTTATGTGCACTTTCAAATTGCATATTATTCTTTTTAACAACTGATGCCCAGAACTGTCCTCTGTATCCTGCATGGGGTCTGACAAATGCTTTCTACAATGGCAACATGATACTGCTTTCATTTGCATCAATACTCATTTAGTATGGTATTTTAAGCATAAAAGCAGATTATAAATACATCAGTTTAATTTATGAAGGGACTAGAACACATTATGATTACATAACACCAGATTATTTTGCCACTGAAATGTTGAAGTCCATGCTCAGATTCAATTAAGCTTTTAGAAATAGCTTCAGCGACTGGCATAACATAAAAGCAAGTCCAATAAAAGTCTTTCCAGTAGATGTTCTCCTGGTGATGGACAATCTTTCCATGGACGGGCGGGAAATTCAGAGCCATGTATTAATCCATTAATCTACCTCCTATGACAGCAACAATGCATCTTAATTCAAACCAGGGGCAGGCTGGGCTGGGGGGCAGGGGGGCATCTGCCCCTCTGGGCCAGTCCCATAGTGTGTAATCTATGGCTGGGTCACTGGGCCACCTGCATTTTTTTCCCCTTTAAAATAGGCTGCTAGTCATATATATATACACACACACATATATACATACACACACACACACACACATATATATATATATATATATATCTTTCTCTCTCTCTCTCTATATATATATAAGGGGGAGAGCAGGAAGAAAGGGAGAGGGGGAGAGAAAGAGAGATGTCATTTTCCAAACTACCACTTCTAAATTTCTACTTTGACCACTGTACTGCACTATTGTATTAGTATATGTGTTAAATAAGTATTCCATTTATGATAGAATTGGTCTGGGTACCTGTTTAATATTTACCACCTACTTGTAACTCTCTCTTGTGAATGATGACAATATGCTCTTCATTTTCAACCGTAGGGGCCCCCCTGTCTTAATTGCCCCCAGGCGCCCAAAGTCTAAATTCAGCTACCGCCGCTGGTTAAATTTAAATCTACCTTCCCAATACCGTTTACTTTTAATAAATGCACCACCATGATTTTCAGTAATATGCTGTGTTTTTTTTATTCCTGAGGTCTGTGTGAATTCAATGGGGCTTCCCAAATCGTCCTCTGGTAGGACAAGCCACCCATATCCCCACAGAGTGCAGCAGAGAAGACTTGGGTGGAAGCACTGCATCCTCAAGAGAGAAAATGTGTAATGCACACACAGCACAACTGTAACACTTCTCTCAGGATCGGAGGGAGAAGTGAAGTCGCCACGGCTCACTGTCTCCTGCAGGTCCGTGTCCCAGCCATCTCCATGACGATCCTTGCTCTTTGCCCCGGGTATTGTCGAGACAACGGTCGGGAAGCTCTGGGTGTGAAACGCCGCATCCCTGCATGAGAGGCAGCCAGGCGCATGCGCCAGTGTTTTTAATCAATTAAACAGCCTCTGAGGCTGATTGTTGTATCTGTGCTCCCTGCATCATGATTGGCTCCCCTATGTATATAAGCAGGGAGGGCTTAGTCTCCCTGCTGGTTATAGCTCTCAATTTGTGTCAGGGCCATCTTTTCCATTGGGCACAATGGGCATGTGCGCGGGGGCCCCACGGGCAAGGGGGCCCCATATACATCTATATCTATATCTATATGACATAGGTCATTGCATGAGCTTTTATGCGTTTGCACTTGTTTCAGTCTTTTTGTAGTTTTTTTCAGTTGCTTGTCAATGTTTGCAACTTTATTTACACTGTCCGCCGACCGGAAGTGAGATACCGGAAGTGAGGTATCACGCCTGTTGGACTCCGCCCATCTCCCGGCGATATCCTAATTAGGAGGATTCTCTGTCTATTTAAGATCAGCATGAATGTACTAATCTTATCCCTTGAGAAAGTCTTTATTGAAAGGACGAAACGCGTTGGTATTTCGTTTTGCACGCTGTTCCGGACTGGTGCATCAGTGTGGTTTTACTGGCTAACCTTGCCCCGCATGCTGTTTCATCTTTGCACGAGAGACTGGACAGATAAGCTGTTTTATATTGTGTTTTATGTACGAGCATATTATACTTAAGCTGCAGTTGAGGCTATATTGCCTCTTTTGTATTAAAATTTTCTATTATTTTCACTTGTTGTGATGGTATTATACTATATTGGCTTCTTTTTGAGTTCTAGCCAATTCAAAGTGGTGCTATTACTCTGGGAGAAGACCTTGTTGGAGTCAGGACGTTACACTACAGCGGTCCGTTACAGACCATATTCATGTGAAGGTCTATGAACACTCATTCAAGGCTATTTGAATTTGAATTTCTGGTACGGGAATTGCACATTTGTGGACTATCCCAAAGATGTTATATATTTAATGCACTATGTTGGCGCCCCTTTCTCTTTTTGTATTTTATTAGGCTGATACCTGCAGATAGGTGTCGAATGTATTGGGAGCTGCCATCTCATGTACTGAGTATACAAATTATTTTTTCTGTCACTATCACTTTGTGGTTGCACACTTATAAGCGCCTGTGTAGCTTAGAAATTTGGTGGGAATTTGGTGTATTTATCTGCACTTCTGAGCTGGGCTGCTAATTCTATAATATTGTTTATTTTATAATATTTTTAATATGTTTCGATCAGAGAATTTTGACAGTAGGAGACATGAATATTGTCAGAGGATTTTTAATGATACCAATATATTAGGATATGAAGATGATTCATTAGATTCATTTTTTTGGAATCTTGAGAAGGTACTGGCTAAAGAAATCAGACTGTGGTGGGACATAGCTGGGTTAGAGGAGTACATTAAAAATAAAAGGATTCCAAGAGGATTAAGATTTAAAAAGATTCCGTCTTTTGGTCTGGAGGATCCATTATTTATGAAAGAGTGGGATAGGACACTTGATGAATGTTCTATCAATCTAATGAGACTGATTGTTTCTGAGAAACAAAAGAATCTTAAAAAAGTTCAATTGGAGTTAAAAGATAAAGAGACTAAGGCTGAATTATATAAACCTAAGGAGGATTATAAAATTAATGAAAAAGTATTACATAAAAAAACTTGATAGGTTGGAGTCAGAGGTTGTAGGGAGGAAAGAGAGGAAATATCAACGAGATAAAAGAGACTATGAAAGTAATCAAGTATACTGTTGGGCAAAACCGCAGGCTGAGGAGGGCCCTAGCAATAATATCCAAGGAAATAAACAGATGGATCTGACTAACTTTAGATTTAATTTTAGAAAAAGAAATGATTGGGTCCCTATACCTCCAAAATCCCGTGGTCCTCGTATGAATAGGAGAACACCGCAACATCTAGAACTTAGAAATAGGTTCTCACCATTACAGAGGGATAGGTTCTGGAGTACAGAGGAGGATTTTTTATCCCCCACACAAACACCAAAGGAGGACACGGTATACAGAAAATGTAATCTAAGAGAAAATATCAATATAGCTTCTCCCATGAAAAGGAGGTACCTAGACGAAGAGGTAGACGAGGAGGAAACAAGAGAAAGAAAGAGAAGACATTTCTGAAAAAATTTTTAGATCCTAGACCACTTGGTATTTTTAATTTGTCAGACTATAGTCTTACCCAAGATGAACTTAAACTATTAAGCAGAGGATTATCATTTGCTCCCACTAATAGTTCCAATGATTTTCACCTTTTTTTGGATCTTAATAGTTTCATTAGAAGGCTCACCCTTAAGAGGCATTTTATAAAAAATAGTGATAAAGATATAGAGTATGTGAATACAAATAAATCAGCCACCGGACTGAAGTTGCCCTCTAAATTCTATCCACTTGAGTCTAAGGGGAGTCATGTTGAAATGTTTTATCAGCTTGTTAAGAAGGAGCTATGCCAAACTATTAGACCCAAAAAATATAAGAAAAATATTTCATATCAGGAAAAACAAGCGCTTGATAAACTAATGAGTAATGAAGATATTGTAATCAAGCAAGCTGACAAAGGGAGAGGGGGATCGTTATCCTAAATAAAAAGTGATTATGTTTCAGAAGCATTGAGACTACTAAGTGATGAAGTGTCTTATAAAAAACTTGCTAAAGATCCTACAGTAGTTTTTGTTGAGGAGTTGAAGGTTATATTATATGAGGCGCTAAAACTAAATATACTTACTCGTGATGAATTTCAATTCCTCTTGCAGGAATCACCAATAATCCCAATTTTCTATCACTTGCCTAAGGTGCATAAATCTCTAGAGAAGCCTCCTGGGAGG